>NW_025956428.1:0-33366 GCF_023159225.1 Perognathus longimembris pacificus | reverse complement strand
ACAACTGACTACCGCTAAGAGGCGTCACTCCCCCTCCCGCTAAAGCTGATCCTGTTGGAATGCAAATGCAAATGCACCTCAGCACACTGGGCAAGGCATAGAAACCCAAATCATCCAGCCACCTCCTGGAGGCTTTGCTACACGGCGGGCCGCGCATGCGCAGTCCTGCAACCTCAGAAGCACACCAGCTGCTACCTAGCAAGCCAGTGAAGGGCTTCAAGTGGTCTCGGTCAAGTGAGCAGTTGCTTTTTCCAGACTAATAGGATGTCAGTCGCAGGAAAAGGAGCCACAAGGTAGAAAAGGAAGGCCCCAACCCTCCTCCCTCATATACACACCTCCTGCACAGAGAAAAGAAGCAGAGGGATTTGGGACAGAACAGGGAGACTACAGCTTAGAGGAATGCGGACTGTTGTGCACGAGAGGACTGGCAGAGGCCAGGAAGTACAGAGGCTGAGAGCAGAGGGCGAATTGGAGAAGACAACAAGGGCCAGGAAGAGGGAGGGGGTTCTGAATTCCTCAGAGGAAGGGACGAGATGCGTCGGGAGCTGTGTAGCCTGTGAAGCTCAGATGGAGGAGGAGGAAAATGGGAAGCAGAGGCAGGGCAAAGAGGCAGAGCCCGGTGGCACGCGTGAGTTGATAGGAGTCTGGAGGCAGGGAGGCTAATGCTAGGAGTGGAAGCAGCCGCAAGGCAGGGGCAAGGAGGGGCATGAAGAGAGAATCTCAGGGAGTTTGTGGTGAAGCAAATATGAGTGCAGGGGACAAGCCTCAGGAACTCAGCCGCTGATGGAAGTGGTGGCGAGGAAGGCCAGGATGCTTGCCACGGGACGGGCGCCGTGCCCCCAAGCCCATGACCCAACGAGACGGAAATAGAGCCAGGGCATTCTGGGGCACAGGCCTCTGCCCCTCGCTGCCCACAGTGCCTTGCTTCAGGGTGTAGACCAGAGGGGTAAAGAATGCCTTCTTTGGTTGGGGGTACTTCCTGGGGATAATCCCGTGGTCCTGCCGCATTCACATGTCTCCCCTCATTGCATTCCGCCAAGAGTTGTTTGCAATTCAGGTCGCTCAAGCTGCATGGTACAGGGAATGGGAAACAGGTAAGGACAGCAGGGAAAGACACAAGTGCCAATGGGCTGGCCAACATGCAGGGCTGGGCTCCCTAGCCACGCCCACCACAACAGTATCAGGCTTGATTCGATCAAGTCGCACCCAGTGCCCTGAAAACCCTTAGCACCTTCCAAGGCACGGTAAACTGGGTGTGCTCGCAAGTGCGTGAGTGTGTCCGTGTTTGGTTGTACGAGTGCGTGTGTGTTCCTGACGCCGTACATGGGTGTACTTCCTAAACATAAGTCTGGATATGTGTAAATCGCATCTGGATGTGGATCCAGGAGGTCCCGTCACAGTGTGTTCTGTGTGAGCAAGTGGAGGCTGCGGCGAGTGACAGAGAAAGACAGAGATGGAGAGTGGGCTTGCATGTGAGAAATTTCCTGTCCATGTGCGGTGCAGGAGTGTGTCCGATATGAAGTTGAACAGATGCGATTCAAGAGTGTGCACGAATACTTGCTTGCTTGAAATTCCCAGGAAACCATTCATTTGGCAAGGCTGCCTTTAGTGCTGTCTGCTTCTCCAAGGTCTCCAGACATGAGTCCGGGATGCTAAGCAGCCACTGCTGTTGGCGATCCGCATGAGAGTGATGATGACGCCTACGAATAGCATTGCTGGGAGCCAGGGTGCCTTGGCCAACGCAGGGAAGCGTCAGAATTCCCTTTCCCTGGTGTCTGAGCATAGCACCCTGCAGGAGCCTTAAACTTATGGCTGTGAGCCAACGGCCACCCATGGCCAGCTCCTGCCTATAGCCATTATGACCCACCGCTACTCGGTAGGAGGAAGGATCTGGCAGAGATGTGGGCCAGAGAGGCCAGGCAAGAGGGCAAACAAGAGTGGAGCGGTCACCTGTGCGGTTAGGAGAACCCAATAACCCCTCACCTGCTGACCTTGAATCTCCATTGTGCTGTCATCGACAGATGACGTGGATGGGGAGAGAGGTGGCGGATTCAGACACCGGCCACTTCCAGGACTGGCAAGGGCAGAGGAGGTGGGGGAGCTGTCCAACACGGGTTCAGCCAGGATGTGGGATGGAGCGGGAGCGGAGGTGAAAAGTGGACCCAGCCCGTCCCAGCGGGGATTCCAGGTGTGCGATTGGTGGCTCCGGAGGTCCTGTACTTCCCTGTTGGCCTGTGAAACTGGTGAGCAGTCAGAGCCAACCCCTAAGGGCCTTCGCGTCCCTTTCGCGATGGCAACTCCACTTGGAACACTGCACACGTCAGCAGGTGGCGCCTAGAACCTGATCACGTCACAGAGCGCCTAACCCTCCAGGCACCGCCCAGAGGCTTCCCCGCACCCCTGGGGCGCATGTGCAGTCAAGGAGGCATAAGCAGGGCCTGATGGGCTGTGAGCAACAACTGACTACCGCTAAGAGGCGTCACTCCCCCTCCCGCTAAAGCTGATCCTGTTGGAATGCAAATGCAAATGCACCTCAGCACACTGGGGCAAGGCATAGAAACCCAAATCATCCAGCCACCTCCTGGAGGCTTTGCTACACGGCGGGCCGCGCATGCGCAGTCCTGCAACCTCAGAAGCACACCAGGCTGCTACCTAGCAAGCCAGTGAAGGGCTTCAAGTGGTCTCGGTCAAGTGAGCAGTTGCTTTTTTCCAGACTAATAGATGTCAGTCGCAGGAAAAGGAGCCACAAGGTAGAAAAGGAAGGCCCAACCCTCCTCCCTCATATACACACCTCCTGCACAGAGAAAAGAAGCAGAGGGATTTGGGGACAGAACAGGGAGACTACAGCTTAGAGGAATGCGGACTGTTGTGCACGAGAGGACTGGCAGAGGCCAGGAGTACAGAGGCTGAGAGCAGAGGGCGAATTGGAGAAGACAACAAGGGCAGGAAGAGGGAGGGGGTTCTGAATTCCTCAGAGGAAGGGACGAGATGCGTCGGGAGCTGTGTAGCCTGTGAAGCTCAGATGGAGGAGGAGGAAAATGGGAAGCAGAGGCAGGGGCAAAGAGGCAGAGGCCCGGTGGCACGCGTGAGTTGATAGGAGTCTGGAGGGCAGGGAGGCTAATGCTAGAGTGGAAGCAGCCGCAAGGCAGGGGCAAGGAGGGCATGAAGAGAGAATCTCAGGGAGTTTGTGGTGAAGCAAATATGAGTGCAGGGGACAAGCCTCAGGAACTCAGCCGCTGATGGAAGTTGGTGGCGAGGAAGGCCAGGATGCTTGCCACGGGACGGGCGCCGTGCCCCCAAGCCCATGACCCAACGAGACGGAAATAGAGCCAGGGCATTCTGGGGCACAGGCCTCTGCCCCTCGCTGCCCACAGTGCCTTGCTTCAGGGTGTAGACCAGAGGGGTAAAGAATGCCTTCTTTGGTTGGGGTACTTCCTGGGGATAATCCCGTGGTCCTGCCGCATTCACATGTCTCCCCTCATTGCATTCCGCCAAGAGTTGTTTGCAATTCAGGTCGCTCAAGCTGCATGGTACAGGGAATGGGAAACAGGTAAGGACAGCAGGGGAAGACACAAGTGCCAATGGGGCTGGCCAACATGCAGGGCTGGGCTCCTAGCCACGCCACCACAACAGTATCAGGCTTGATTCGATCAAGTCGCACCCAGTGCCCCTGAAAACCCTTAGCACCTTCCAAGGCACGGTAAAACTGGGGGTGTGCTCGCAAGTGCGTGAGTGTGTCCGTGTTTGGTTGTACGAGTGGCGTGTGTGTTCCTGACGCCGTACATGGGTGTACTTCCTAAACATAAGTCTGGATATGTGTAAATCGGCATCTGGATGTGGATCCAGGAGGTCCCGTCACAGTGTGTTCTGAGTGAGCATGTGGAGGCTGCGGCGAGTGACAGAGAAAGACAGAGATGGAGAGTGGGCTTGCATGTGAGAAATTTCCTGTCCATGTGCGGTGGCAGGAGTGTGTCCGATATGAAGTTGAACAGATGCGATTCAAAGTGTGTGCACGTATACTTGCTTGCTTGAAATTCCCAGGAAACCATTCATTTGGCAAGGCTGCCTTTAGTGCTGTCTGCTTCTCCAAGGTCTCCAGACATGAGTCCGGGGATGCTAAGCAGCCACTGCTGTTGGCGATCCGCATGAGAGTGATGATGACGCCTACGAATAGCATTGCTGGGAGCCAGGGTGCCTTGGCCAACGCAGGGAAGCGTCAGAATTCCCTTTCCCTGGTGTCTGAGCATAGCACCCTGCAGGAGCCTTAAACTTATGGCTGTGAGCCAACGGCCCCCGCATGGCCAGCTCCTGCCTATAGCCATTATGACCCACCGCTACTCGGTAGGAGGAAGGATCTGGCAGAGATGTGGGCCAGAGAGGCCAGGCAAGAGGGGCAAACAAGAGTGGAGCGGTCCACCTGTGCGGTTAGGAGAACCCATTAACCCCTCACCTGCTGACCTTGAATCTCCATTGTGCTGTCATCAAACAGATGACGTGGATGGGGAGAGAGGTGGCGGATTCGAGACACCGGCCACTTCCAGGACTGGCAAGGGCAGAGGGAGGTGGGGGAGCTGTCCAACACGGGTTCAGCCAGGATGTGGGATGGAGCGGGAGCGGAGGTGAAAAGTGGACCCAGCCCGTCCCAGCGGGGATTCCAGGTGTGCGATTGGTGGCTCCGGAGGTCCTGTACTTCCCTGTTGGCCTGTGAGAACTGGTGAGCAGTCAGAGCCAACCCCTAAGGGCCTTCGCGTCCCTTTCGCGATGGCAACTCCACTTGGAACACTGGCACACGTCAGCAGGTGGCGCCTAGAACCTGATCACGTCACAGAGCGCCTAACCCTCCAGGCACCGCCCAGAGGCTTCCCCGCACCCCTGGGGCGCATGTGCCAGTCAAGGAGGCATAAGCAGGGCCTGATGGGCTGTGAGCAACAACTGACTACCGCTAAGAGGGCGTCACTCCCCCCTCCCGCTAAAGCTGATCCTGTTGGAATGCAAATGCAAATGCACCTCAGCACACTGGGCAAGGCATAGAAACCCAAATCATCCAGCCACCTCCTGGAGGCTTTGCTACACGGCGGGCCGCGCATGCGCAGTCCTGCAACCTCAGAAGCACACCAGGCTGCTACCTAGCAAGCCAGTGAAGGGCTTCAAGTGGTCTCGGTCAAGTGAGCAGTTGCTTTTTCCAGACTAATAGGATGTCAGTCGCAGGAAAAGGAGCCACAAGGTAGAAAAGGAAGGCCCCAACCCTCCTCCCTCATATACACACCTCCTGCACAGAGAAAAGAAGCAGAGGGATTTGGGGACAGAACAGGGAGACTACAGCTTAGAGGAATGCGGACTGTTGTGCACGAGAGGACTGGCAGAGGCCAGGAGTACAGAGCTGAGAGCAGAGGGCGAATTGGAGAAGACAACAAGGGCCAGGAAGAGGGAGGGGGTTCTGAATTCCTCAGAGGAAGGGACGAGATGCGTCGGGAGCTGTGTAGCCTGTGAAGCTCAGATGGAGGAGGAGGAAAATGGGAAGCAGACGCAGGGGCAAAGAGGCAGAGGCCCGGTGGCACGCGTGAGTTGATAGGAGTCTGGAGGCAGGGAGGCTAATGCTAGGAGTGGAAGCAGCCGCAAGGCAGGGGCAAGGAGGGCATGAAGAGAGAATCTCAGGGAGTTTGTGGTGAAGCAAATATGAGTGCAGGGGACACGCCTCAGGAACTCAGCCGCTGATGGAAGTGGTGGCGAGGAAGGCCAGGATGCTTGCCACGGGACGGGCGCCGTGCCCCCAAGCCCATGACCCAACGAGACGGAAATAGAGCCAGGGCATTCTGGGGCACAGGCCTCTGCCCCTCGCTGCCCACAGTGCCTTGCTTCAGGGTGTAGACCAGAGGGGTAAAGAATGCCTTCTTTGGTTGGGGGTACTTCCTGGGGATAATCCCGTGGTCCTGCCGCATTCACATGTCTCCCCTCATTGCATTCCGCCAAGAGTTTGTTTGCAATTCAGGTCGCTCAAGCTGCATGGTACAGGGAATGGGAAACAGGTAAGGACAGCAGGGGAAGACACAAGTGCCAATGGGCTGGCCAACATGCAGGGCTGGGCTCCCTAGCCACGCCCACCACAACAGTATCAGGCTTGATTCGATCAAGTCGCACCCAGTGCCCTGAAAACCCTTAGCACCTTCCAAGGCACGGTAAACTGGGTGTGCTCGCAAGTGCGTGAGTGTGTCCGTGTTTGGTTGTACGAGTGCGTGTGTGTTTCCTGACGCCGTACATGGGTGTACTTCCTAAACATAAGTCTGGATATGTGTAAATCGGCATCTGGATGTGGATCCAGGAGGTCCCGTCACAGTGTGTTCTGAGTGAGCATGTGGAGGCTGCGGCGAGTGACAGAGAAAGACAGAGATGGAGAGTGGGCTTGCATGTGAGAGAAATTTCCTGTCCATGTGCGGTGGCAGGAGTGTGTCCAATATGAAGTTGAACAGATGCAATTCAAAGTGTGTGCACGTATACTTGCTTGCTTGAAATTCCCAGGAAACCATTCATTTGGCAAGGCTGCCTTTAGTGCTGTCTGCTTCTCCAAGGTCTCCAGACATGAGTCCGGGGATGCTAAGCAGCCACTGCTGTTGGCGATCCGCATGAGAGTGATGATGACGCCTAAGAATAGCATTGCTGGGAGCCAGGGTGCCTTGGCCAACGCAGGGAAGCGTCAGAATTCCCTTTCCCTGGTGTCTGAGCATAGCACCCTGCAGGAGCCTTAAACTTATGGCTGTGAGCCAACGGCCCCCGCATGGCCAGCTCCTGCCTATAGCCATTATGACCCACCGCTACTCGGTAGGAGGAAGGATCTGGCAGAGATGTGGGCCCGAGAGGCCAGGCAAGAGGGCAAACAAGAGTGGGAGCGGTCACCTGTGCGGTTAGGAGAACCCAATAACCCCTCACCTGCTGACCTTGAATCTCCATTGTGCTGTCATCGAACAGGATTGACGTGGATGGGGAGAGAGGTGGCGGATTCAGACACCGGCCACTTCCAGGACTGGCAAGGCAGAGGAGGTGGGGGAGCTGTCCAACACGGGTTCAGCCAGGATGTGGGATGGAGCGGGAGCGGAGGTGAAAAGTGGACCCAGCCCGTCCCAGCGGGGATTCCAGGTGTGCGATTGGTGGCTCCGGAGGTCCTGTACTTCCCTGTTGGCCTGTGAGGAACTGGTGAGCAGTCAGAGCCAACCCCTAAGGGCCTTCGCGTCCCTTTCGCGATGGCAACTCCACTTGGAACACTGGCACACGTCAGCAGGTGGCGCCTAGAACCTGATCACGTCACAGAGCGCCTAACCCTCCAGCACCCGCCCAGAGGCTTCCCCCGCACCCCTGGGGCGCATGTGCAGTCAAGGAGGCATAAGCAGGGCCTGATGGGCTGTGAGCAACAACTGACTACCGCTAGAGGCGTCACTCCCCCTCCCGCTAAAGCTGATCCTGTTGGAATGCAAATGCAAATGCACCTCAGCACACTGGGCAAGGCATAGAAACCCAAATCATCCAGCCACCTCCTGGAGGCTTTGCTACACGGCGGGCCGCGCATGCGCAGTCCTGCAACCTCAGAAGCACACCAGGCTGCTACCCTAGCAAGCAGTGAAGGGCTTCAAGTGGTCTCGGTCAAGTGAGCAGTTGCTTTTTCCAGGACTAATAGGATGTCAGTCGCAGGAAAAGGAGCCACAAGGTAGAAAAGGAAGGCCCCAACCCTCCTCCCTCATAACACACCTCCTGCACAGAGAAAAGAAGCAGAGGGATTTGGGGACAGAACAGGGAGACTACAGCTTAGAGGAATGCGGACTGTTGTGCACGAGAGGGACTGGCAGAGGCCAGGAGTACAGAGGCTGAGAGCAGAGGGCGAATTGGAGAAGACAACAAGGGCCAGGAAGAGGGAGGGGGTTCTGAATTCCTCAGAGGAAGGGGACGAGATGCGTCGGGAGCTGTGTAGCCTGTGAAGCTCAGATGGAGGAGGAGGAAAATGGGAAAGCAGAGGCAGGGGCAAAGAGGCAGAGGCCCGTGGGCACGCGTGAGTTGATAGGAGTCTGGAGGCAGGGAGGCTAATGCTAGGAGTGGAAGCAGCCGCAAGGCAGGGGCAAGGAGGGCATGAAGAGAGAATCTCAGGGAGTTTGTGGTGAAGCAAATATGAGTGCAGGGGACAAGCCTCAGGAACTCAGCCGCTGATGGAAGTTGGTGGCGAGGAAGGCCAGGATGCTTGCCACGGGACGGGCGCCCGTGCCCCCAAGCCCATGACCCAACGAGACGGAAATAGAGCCAGGGCATTCTGGGGCACAGGCCTCTGCCCTCGCTGCCCACAGTGCCTTGCTTCAGGGTGTAGACCAGAGGGGTAAAGAATGCCTTCTTTGGTTGGGGTACTTCCTGGGGATAATCCCGTGGTCCTGCCGCATTCACATGTCTCCCCTCATTGCATTCCGCCAAGAGTTGTTTGCAATTCAGGTCGCTCAAGCTGCATGGTACAGGGAATGGGAAACAGGTAAGGACAGCAGGGGAAGACACAAGTGCCAATGGGCTGGCCAACATGCAGGGCTGGGCTCCCTAGCCACGCCCACCACAACAGTATCAGGCTTGATTCGATCAAGTCGCACCCAGTGCCCTGAAAACCCTTAGCACCCTTCCAAGGCACGGTAAACTGGGTGTGCTCGCAAGTGCGTGAGTGTGTCCGTGTTTGGTTGTACGAGTGCGGTGTGTTCCTGACGCCGTACATGGGTGTACTTCCTAAACATAAGTCTGGATATGTGTAAATCGGCATCTGGATGTGGATCCAGGAGGTCCCGTCACAGTGTGTTCTGAGTGAGCATGTGGAGGCTGCGGCGAGTGACAGAGAAAGACAGAGATGGAGAGTGGGCTTGCATGTGAGAAATTTCCTGTCCATGTGCGGTGGCAGGAGTGTGTCCGATATGAAGTTGAACAGATGCGATTCAAAGTGTGTGCACGTATACTTGCTTGCTTGAAATTCCCAGGAACCATTCATTTGGCAAGGCTGCCTTTAGTGCTGTCTGCTTCTCCAAGGTCTCCAGACATGAGTCCCGGGGATGCTAAGCAGCCACTGCTGTTGGCGATCCGCATGAGAGTGATGATGACGCCTACGAATAGCATTGCTGGAGCCAGGGTGCCTTGGCCAACGCAGGGAAGCGTCAGAATTCCCTTTCCCTGGTGTCTGAGCATAGCACCCTGCAGGAGCCTTAAACTTATGGCTGTGAGCCAACGGCCCCCGCATGGCCAGCTCCTGCCTATAGCCATTATGACCCACCGCTACTCGGTAGGAGGAAGGATCTGGCAGAGATGTGGGCCAGAGAGGCCAGGCAAGAGGGCAAACAAGAGTGGAGCGGTCACCTGTGCGGTTAGGAGAACCCAATAACCCCTCACCTGCTGACCTTGAATCTCCATTGTGCTGTCATCAAACAGATGACGTGGATGGGGAGGAGAGGTGGCGGATTCAGACACTGGCCACTTCCAGGACTGGCAAGGGCAGAGGAGGTGGGGGAGCTGTCCAACACGGGTTCAGCCAGGATGTGGGATGGAGCGGGAGCGGAGGTGAAAAGTGGACCCAGCCCGTCCCAGCGGGGATTCCAGGTGTGCGATTGGGGCTCCGGAGGTCCTGTACTTCCCTGTTGGCCTGTGAGAACTGGTGAGCAGTCAGAGCCAACCCCTAAGGGCCTTCGCGTCCCTTTCGCGATGGCAACTCCACTTGGAACACTGGCACACGTCAGCAGGTGGCGCCTAGAACCTGATCACGTCACAGAGCGCCTAACCCTCCAGGCACCGCCCAGAGCTTCCCCGCACCCCTGGGGCGCATGTGCAGTCAAGGAGGCATAAGCAGGGCCTGATGGGCTGGTGAGCAACAACTGACTACCGCTAAGAGGCGTCACTCCCCCTCCCGCTAAAGCTGATCCTGTTGGAATGCAAATGCAAATGCACCTCAGCACACTGGGCAAGGCATAGAAACCCAAATCATCCAGCCACCTCCTGGAGGCTTTGCTACACGGCGGGCCGCGCATGCGCAGTCCTGCAACCTCAGAAGCACACCAGGCTGCTACCTAGCAAGCCAGTGAAGGGCTTCAAGTGGTCTCGGTCAAGTGAGCAGTTGCTTTTTCCAGACTAATAGGATGTCAGTCGCAGGAAAAGGAGCCACAAGGTAGAAAAGGAAGGCCCCAACCCTCCTCCCTCATATACACACCTCCTGCACAGAGAAAAGAAGCAGAGGGATTTGGGACAGAACAGGGAGACTACAGCTTAGAGGAATGCGGACTGTTGTGCACGAGAGGACTGGCAAGAGGCCAGGAGTACAGAGTCTGAGAGCAGAGGGCGAATTGGAGAAGACAACAAGGGCCAGGAAGAGGGAGGGGGTTCTGAATTCCTCAGAGGAAGGGACGAGATGCGTCGGGAGCTGTGAGCCCTGTGAAGCTCAGATGGAGGAGGAGGAAAATGGGAAGCAGAGGCAGGGGCAAAGAGGCAGAGGCCCGGTGGCACGCGTGAGTTGATAGGAGTCTGGAGGCAGGGAGGGCTAATGCTAGGAGTGGAAGCAGCCGCAAGGCAGGGGCAAGGAGGGCATGAAGAGAGAATCTCAGGGAGTTTGTGGTGAAGCAAATATGAGTGCAGGGGACAAGCCTCAGGAACTCAGCCGCTGATGGAAGTTGGTGGCGAGGAAGGCCAGGATGCTTGCCACGGGACGGGCGCCGTGCCCCAAGCCCATGACCCAACGAGACGGAAATAGAGCCAGGGCATTCTGGGGCACAGGCCTCTGCCCCTCGCTGCCCACAGTGCCTTGCTTCAGGGTGTAGACCAGAGGGGTAAAGAATGCCTTCTTTGGTTGGGGTACTTCCTGGGGATAATCCCGTGGTCCTGCCGCATTCACTGTCTCCCCTCATTGCATTCCGCCAAGAGTTGTTTGCAATTCAGGTCGCTCAAGCTGCATGGAACAGGGAATGGGAAACAGGTAAGGACAGCAGGGGAAGACACAAGTGCCAATGGGCTGGCCAACATGCAGGGCTGGGCTCCCTAGCCACGCCCACCACAACAGTATCAGGCTTGATTCGATCAAGTCGCACCCAGTGCCCTGAAAACCCTTAGCACCTTCCAAGGCACGGTAAACTGGGTGTGCTCGCAAGTGCGTGAGTGTGTCCGTGTTTGGTTGTACGAGTGCGTGTGTGTTCCTGACGCCCGTACATGGGTGTACTTCCTAACATAAGTCTGGATATGTGTAAATCGGCATCTGGATGTGGATCCAGGAGGGTCCCGTCACAGTGTGTTCTGAGTGAGCATGTGGAGGCTGCGGCGAGTGACAGAGAAAGACAGAGATGGAGAGTGGGCTTGCATGGGAGAAATTTCCTGTCCATGTGCGGTGGCAGGAGTGTGTCCGATATGAAGTTGAACAGATGCAATTCAAAGTGTGTGCACGTATACTTGCTTGCTTGAAATTCCCAGGAAACCATTCATTTGGCAAGGCTGCCTTTAGTGCTGTCTGCTTCTCCAGGTCTCCAGACATGAGTCCGGGGATGCTAAGCAGCCACTGCTGTTGGCGATCCGCATGAGAGTGATGATGACGCCTAAGAATAGCATTGCTGGGAGCCAGGGTGCCTTGGCCAACGCAGGGAAGCGTCAGAATTCCCTTTCCCTGGTGTCTGAGCATAGCACCCTGCAGGAGCCTTAAACTTATGGCTGTGAGCCAACGGCCCCCGCATGGCCAGCTCCTGCCTATAGCCATTATGACCCACCGCTACTCGGTAGGAGGAAGGATCTGGCAGAGATGTGGGCCAGAGAGGCCAGGCAAGAGGGCAAACAAGAGTGGAGCGGTCACCTGTGCGGTTAGGAGAACCCAATAACCCTCACCTGCTGACCTTGAATCTCCATTGTGCTGTCATCGAACAGATGACGTGGATGGGGAGAGAGGTGGCGGATTCAGACACCGGCCACTTCCAGACTGGCAAGGGCAGAGGAGGTGGGGGAGCTGTCCAACACGGGTTCAGCCAGGGATGTGGGATGGAGCGCGAGCGGAGGTGAAAAGTGGACCCAGCCCGTCCCAGCGGGGATTCCAGGTGTGCGATTTGGTGGCTCCGGAGGTCCTGTACTTCCCTGTTGGCCTGTGAGAACTGGTGAGCAGTCAGAGCCAACCCCTAAGGGCCTTCGCGTCCCTTTCGCGATGGCAACACCACTTGAACACTGGCACACGTCAGCAGGGTGGCGCCTAGAACCTGATCACGTCACAGAGCGCCTAACCCTCCAGGCACCGCCCAGAGGCTTCCCCGCACCCCTGGGGCGCATGTGCAGTCAAGGAGGCATAAGCAGGGCCTGATGGGCTGTGAGCAACAACTGACTACCGCTAAGAGGCGTCACTCCCCCTCCCGCTAAAGCTGATCCTGTTGGAATGCAAATGCAAAATGCACCTCAGCACACTGGGCAAGGCATAGAAACCCAAATCATCAGCCACCTCCTGGAGGCTTTGCTACACGGCGGGCCGCGCATGCGCAGTCCTGCAACCTCAGAAGCACACCAGGCTGCTACCTAGCAAGCCAGTGAAGGGCTTCAGTGGTCTCGGTCAAGTGAGCAGTTGCTTTTTCCAGACTAATAGGATGTCAGTCGCAGGAAAAGGAGCCACAAGGTAGAAAAGGAAGGCCCCAACCCTCCTCCCTCATATACACACCTCCTGCACAGAGAAAAGAAGCAGAGGGATTTGGGGACAGAACAGGGAGACTACAGCTTAGAGGAATGCGGACTGTTGTGCACGAGAGGACTGGCAGAGGCCAGGAGTACAGAGGCTGAGAGCAGAGGGCGAATTGGAGAAGACAACAAGGGCCAGGAAGAGGGAGGGGGTTCTGAATTCCTCAGAGGAAGGGACGAGATGCGTCGGGAGCTGTGTAGCCTGTGAAGCTCAGATGGAGGAGGAGGAAAATGGGAAGCAGAGGCAGGGGCAAAGAGGCAGAGGCCCGGTGGCACGCGTGAGTTGATAGGAGTCTGGAGGCAGGGAGGCTATTGCTAGGAGTGGAAGCAGCCGCAAGGCAGGGGCAAGGAGGGCATGAAGAGAGAATCTCAGGAGTTTGTGGTGAAGCAAATATGAGTGCAGGGGACAAGCCCTCAGGAACTCAGCCGCTGATGGAAGTTGGTGGCGAGGGAAGGCCAGGATGCTTGCCACGGGACGGGCGCCGTGCCCCCCAAGCCCATGACCCAACGAGACGGAAATAGAGCCAGGGCATTCTGGGGCACAGGCCTCTGCCCCTCGCTGCCCACAGTGCCTTGCTTCAGGGTGTAGACCAGAGGGGTAAAGAATGCCTTCTTTGGTTGGGGTACTTCCTGGGGATAATCCCGTGGTCCTGCCGCATTCACATGTCTCCCCTCATTGCATTCCGCCAAGAGTTGTTTGCAATTCAGGTCGCTCAAGCTGCATGGTACAGGGAATGGGAAACAGGTAAGGACAGCAGGGGAAGACACAAGTGCCAATGGGCTGGCCAACATGCAGGGCTGGGCTCCCTAGCCACGCCCACCACAACAGTATCAGGCTTGATTCGATCAAGTCGCACCCAGTGCCCTGAAACCCTTAGCACCTTCCAAGGCACGGTAAACAGGGTGTGCTCGCAAGTGCGTGAGTGTGTCCGTGTTTGGTTGTACGAGTGCGTGTGTGTTCCTGACGCCGTACATGGGTGTACTTCCTAAACATAAGTCTGGATATGTGTAAATCGGCATCTGGATGTGGATCCAGGAGGTCCCGTCACAGTGTGTTCTGAGTGAGCATGTGGAGGCTGCGGCGAGTGACAGAGAAAGACAGAGATGGAGAAGTGGGCTTGCATGTGAGAAATTTCCTGTCCATGTGCGGTGGCAGGAGTGTGTCCGATATGAAGTTGAACAGATGCAATTCAAAGTGTGTGCACGTATACTTGCTTGCTTGAAATTCCCAGGAAACCATTCATTTGGCAAGGCTGCCTTTAGTGCTGTCTGCTTCTCCAAGGTCTCCCAGACATGAGTCCGGGGATGCTAAGCAGCCACTGCTGTTGGCGATCCGCATGAGAGTGATGATGACGCCTAAGAATAGCATTGCTGGGAGCCAGGGTGCCTTGGCCAACGCAGGGAAGCGTCAGAATCCCTTTCCCTGGTGTCTGAGCATAGCACCCTGCAGGAGCCTTAAACTTATGGCTGTGAGCCAACGGCCCCCGCATGGCCAGCTCCTGCCTATAGCCATTATGACCCACCGCTACTCGGTAGGAGGAAGGATCTGGCAGAGATGTGGGCCAGAGAGGCCAGGCAAGAGGGCAAACAAGAGTGGGAGCGGTCACCTGTGCGGTAGGAGAACCCAATAACCCCTCACCTGCTGACCTTGAATCTCCATTGTGCTGTCATCGAACAGATGACGTGGATGGGGAGGAGAGGGTGGCGGATTCAGACACCGGCCACTTCCAGGACTGGCAAGGCAGAGGAGGTGGGGGAGCTGTCCAACACGGGTTCAGCCAGGATGTGGGATGGAGCGCGAGCGGAGGTGAAAAGTGGACCCAGCCCGTCCCAGCGGGGATCCAGGTGTGCGATTGGTGGCTCCGGAGGTCCTGTACTTCCCTGTTGGCCTGTGAGAACTGGTGAGCAGTCAGAGCCAACCCTAAGGGCCTTCGCGTCCCTTTCGCGATGGCAACTCCACTTGGAACACTGGCACACGTCAGCAGGTGGCGCCTAGAACCTGATCACGTCACAGAGCGCCTAACCCTCCAGGCACCGCCCAGAGGCTTCCCGCACCCCTGGGGCGCATGTGCAGTCAAGGAGGCATAAGCAGGGCCTGATGGGCTGTGAGCAACAACTGACTACCGCTAAGAGGCGTCACTCCCCCTCCCGCTAAAGCTGATCCTGTTGGAATGCAAATGCAAATGCACCTCAGCACACTGGGCAAGGCATAGAAACCCAAATCATCCAGCCACCTCCTGGAGGCTTTGCTACACGGCGGGCCGCGCATGCGCAGTCCTGCAACCTCAGAAGCACACCAGGCTGCTACCTAGCAAGCCAGTGAAGGGCTTCAAGTGGTCTCGGTCAAGTGAGCAGTTGCTTTTTCCAGACTAATAGGATGTCAGTCGCAGGAAAAGGAGCCACAAGGTAGAAAAGGAAGGCCCCAACCCTCCTCCCTCATATACACACCTCCTGCACAGAGAAAAGAAGCAGAGGGATTTGGGGACAGAACAGGAGACTACAGCTTAGAGGAATGCGGACTGTTGTGCACGAGAGGACTGGCAGAGCCAGGAGTACAGAGGCTGAGAGCAGAGGGCGAATGGAGAAGACAACAAGGGCCAGGAAGAGGGAGGGGGTTCTGAATTCCTCAGAGGAAGGGACGAGATGCGTCGGGAGCTGTGTAGCCTGGTGAAGCTCAGATGGAGGAGGAGGAAAATGGGAAGCAGAGGCAGGGGCAAAGAGGCAGAGGCCCGGTGGCACGCGTGAGTTGATAGGAGTCTGGAGGCAGGGAGGCTAATGCTAGGAGTGGAAGCAGCCGCAAGGCAGGGGCAAGGAGGGCATGAAGAGAGAATCTCAGGGAGTTTGTGGTGAAGCAAATATGAGTGCAGGGGACACGCCTCAGGAACTCAGCCGCTGATGGAAGTTGGTGGCGAGGGAAGGCCAGGATGCTTGCCACGGGACGGGCGCCGTGCCCCCATGCCCATGACCCAACGAGACGGAAATAGAGCCAGGGCATTCTGGGGCACAGGCCTCTGCCCCTCGCTGCCGACAGTGCCTTGCTTCAGGGTGTAGACCAGAGGGGTAAAGAATGCCTTCTTTGGTTGGGGTACTTCCTGGGATAATCCCGTGGTCCTGCCGCATTCACATGTCTCCCCTCATTGCATTCCGCCAAGAGTTGTTTGCAATTCAGGTCGCTCAAGCTGCATGGTACAGGGAATGGGAAACAGGTAAGGACAGCAGGGAAGACACAAGTGCCAATGGGCTGGCCAACATGCAGGGCTGGGCTCCCTAGCCACGCCCACCACAACAGTATCAGGCTTGATTCGATCAAGTCGCACCCAGTGCCCTGAAAACCCTTAGCACCTTCCAAGGCACGGTAAACTGGGTGTGCTCGCAAGTGCGTGAGTGTGTCCGTGTTGGTTGTACGAGTGCGTGTGTGTTCCTGACGCCGTACATGGGTGTACTTCCTAAACATAAGTCTGGATATGTGTAAATCGGCATCTGGATGTGGATCCAGGAGGTCCCGTCACAGTGTGTTCTGAGTGAGCATGTGGAGGCTGCGGCGAGTGACAGAGAAAGACAGAGATGGAGAGTGGGCTTGCATGTGAGAAATTTCCTGTCCATGTGCGGTGGCAGGAGTGTGTCCGATATGAAGTTGAACAGATGCAATTCAAAGTGTGTGCACGTATACTTGCTTGCTTGAAATTCCCAGGAAACCATTCATTGGCAAGGCTGCCTTTAGTGCTGTCTGCTTCTCCAAGGTCTCCAGACATGAGTCCGGGGATGCTAAGCAGCCACTGCTGTTGGCGATCCGCATGAGAGTGATGATGACGCCTAAGAATAGCATTGCTGGGAGCCAGGGTGCCTTGGCCAACGCAGGGAAGCGTCAGAATTCCCTTTCCCTGGTGTCTGAGCATAGCACCCTGCAGGAGCCTTAAACTTATGGCTGTGAGCCAACGGCCCCCGCATGGCCAGCTCTGCCTATAGCCATTATGACCCACCGCTACTCGGTAGGAGGAAGGATCTGGCAGAGATGTGGGCCAGAGAGGCCAGGCAAGAGGGCAAACAAGAGTGGAGCGGTCACCTGTGCCAGTTAGGAGAACCCAATAACCCCTCACCTGCTGACCTTGAATCTCCATTCTGCTGTCATCGAACCAGATGACGTGGATGGGGAGAGAGGTGGCGGATTCAGACCACCGGCCACTTCCAGGACTGGCAAGGGCAGAGGAGGTGGGGGAGCTGTCCAACACGGGTTCAGCCAGGATGTGGGATGGAGCGGGAGCGGAGGTGAAAAGTGGACCCAGCCCGTCCCAGCGGGGATTCAGGTGTGCGATTTGTGGCTCCGGAGGTCCTGTACTTCCCTGTTGGCCTGTGAGAACTGGTGAGCAGTCAGAGCCAACCCCTAAGGGCCTTCGCGTCCCTTTCGCTATGGCAACTCCACTTGGAACACTGGCACACGTCAGCAGGTGGCGCCTAGAACCTGATCACGTCACAGAGCGCCTAACCCTCCAGCACCGCCCAGAGGCTTCCCAGCACCCCTGGGGCGCATGTGCAGTCAAGGAGGCATAAGCAGGGCCTGATGGGCTGTGAGCAACAACTGACTACCGCTAAGAGGCGTCACTCCCCCTCCCCGCTAAAGCTGATCCTGTTGGAATGCAAATGCAAATGCACCTCAGCACACTGGGCAAGGCATAGAAACCCAAATCATCCAGCCACCTCCTGGAGGCTTTGCTACACGGCGGGCCGCGCATGCGCAGTCCGGCAACATCAGAAGCACACCAGGCTGCTAACTAGCAGGCCAGTGAAGGGCTTCAAGTGGTCTCGGTCAAGTGAGCAGTTGCTTTTTCCAGACTAATAGGATGTCAGTCGCAGGAAAAGGAGCCACAAGGTAGAAAAGGAAGGCCCCAACCCTCCTCCCCTCATATACACACCTCCTGCACAGAGAAAAGAAGCAGAGGGATTTGGGGACAGAACAGGGAGACTACAGCTTAGAGGATTGCGGACTGTTGTGCACGAGAGGACTGGGAGAGGCCAGGACTACAGAGGCTGAGAGCAGAGGGCGAATTGGAGAAGATAACAAGGGCCAGGAAGAGGGAGGGGGTTCTAAATGCCTCAGAGGAAGGGACGAGATGCGTCGGGAGCTGTGTAGCCTGTGAAGCTCAGATGGAGGAGGAGGAAAATGGGAAGCAGAGGCAGGGGCGAAGAGGCAGAGGCCCGGTGGCACGCGTGGGTTGATAGGAGTCTGGAGGCAGGAAGGCTAATGCTAGGAGTGGAAGCAGCAGCAAGGGCAGGGGCAAGGAGGGCATGAAGAGAGAATCTCAGGGAGTTTGTGGTGAAGCAAATATGAGTGCAGGGGACAAGCCTCAGGAACTCAGCCGCTGATGGAAGTTGGTGGCGAGGAAGGCCAGGATGCTTGCCATGGGACGGGCGCCGTGCCCCCAAGCCCATGTACCAAGGAGACCGAAATAGAGCCAGGGCATTCTGGGGCACAGGCTCTGCCCCTCGCTGCCCACAGTGCCTTGCTTCAGGTGTAGACCAGAGGGTAAAGAATGCCTTCTTTGGTTGGGGTACTTCCTGGGGATAATCCCGTGGTCCTGCCGCATTCACATGTCTCCCCTCATTGCATTCCGCCAGAGTTGTTTGCAATTCAGGTCGCTCAAGCTGCATGGTACAGGAATGGGAAACAGGTAAGGACAGCAGGGAAGACACAAGTGCCAATGGGCTGGCCAACATGCAGGGGCTGGCTCCCTAGCCACGCCCACCACAACAATATCAGGCTTGATTCGATCAAGTCCGACCCAGTGCCCTGAAAACCCTTAGCACCTTCCAAGGCACGGTAAACTGGGTGTGCTCGCAAGTGCGTGAGTGTGTCCGTGTTTGGTTGTACGAGTGCGTGTGTGTTCCTGACACCGTACATGGGTGTACTTCCTAAACATAAGTCTGGATATGTGTAAATAGGCATCTGGAGTGGATCCAGGAGGTCCCGTCACAGTGTGTTCTGAGTGAGCATGTGGAGGCTGCGGCGAGTGACAGAGAAAGACAGAGATGGAGAGTGGGCTTGCATGTGAGAAATTTTCTGTCCATGTGCGGTGGCAGGAGTGTGTCCGATATGAAGTTGAACAGATGCAATTCAAAGTGTGTGCACGTATACTTGCTTGCTTGAAATTCCCAGGAAACCCATTCATTTGGCAAGGCTGCCTTTAGTGCTGTCTGCTTCTCCAAGGTCTCCAGACATGAGTCCGGGGATGCTAAGCAGCCACTGCTGTTGGCGATCCGCATGACAGTGATGATGACGCCTACGAATAGCATTGCTGGGAGCCAGGGTGCCTTGGCCAACGCAGGGAAGCGTCAGAATGCCCTTTCCCTGGTGTCTGAGCATAGCACCCTGCAGGAGCCTTAAACTTATGGCTGTGACGCCAACGGCCCCCGCATTGCCAGCTCCTGCCTATAGCCATTATGACCCACCGCTACTCGGTAGGAGGAAGGATCTGGCAGAGATGTGGGCCAGAGAGGCCAGGCAAGAGGGCAAACAAGAGTGGAGCGGTCACCTGTGCAGTTAGGAGAACCCAATAACCCCTCACCTGCTGACCTTGAATCTCCATTCTGCTGTCATCGAACCAGATGACGTGGATGGGGAGAGAGGTGGCGGATTCAGACACCGGCCACTTCCAGGACTGGCAAGGGCAGAGGAGGTGGGGGAGCTGTCCAACACGGGTTCAGCCAGGATGTGGGATGGAGCGGGAGCGGAGGTGAAAAGTGGGACCCAGCCCGTCCCAGCGGGGATTCCAGGTGTGCGATTTGTGGCTCCGGAGGTCCTGTACTTCCTGTTGCCTGTGAGAACTGGTGAGCAGTCAGAGCCAACCCCTAAGGGCCTTCGCGTCCCTTTCGCTATGGCAACTCCACTTGGAACACTGGCACACGTCAGCAGGTGGCGCCTAGAACCTGATCACGTCACAGAGCGCCTAACCCTCCAGGCACCGCCCAGAGGCTTCCCAGCACCCCTGGGGCGCATGTGCAGTCAAGGAGGCATAAGCAGGGCCTGATGGGCTGTGAGCAACAACTGACTACCGCTAAGAGGCGTCACTCCCCCCTCCGCTAAAGCTGATCCTGTTGGAATGCAAATGCAAATGCACCTCAGCACACTGGGCAAGGCATAGAAACCCAAATCATCCAGCCACCTCCTGGAGGCTTTGCTACACGGCGGGCCCGCGCATGCGCAGTCCGGCAACATCAGAAGCACACCAGGCTGCTAACTAGCAGGCCAGTGAAGGGCTTCAAGTGGTCTCGGTCAAGTGAGCAGTTGCTTTTTCCAGACTAATAGGATGTCAGTCGCAGGAAAAGGAGCCACAAGGTAGAAAAGGAAGGCCCCAACCCTCCTCCCTCATATACACACCTCCTGCACAGAGAAAAGAAGCAGAGGGATTTGGGGGACAGAACAGGGAGACTACAGCTTAGAGGATTGCGGACTGTTGTGCACGAGAGGACTGGGAGAGGCCAGGACTACAGAGGCTGAGAGCAGAGGGCGAATTGGAGAAGATAACAAGGGCCAGGAAGAGGGAGGGGGTTCTAAATGCTCAGAGGAAGGGACGAGATGCGTCGGGAGCTGTGTAGCCTGTGAAGCTCAGATGGAGGAGGAGGAAAATGGGAAGCAGAGGCAGGGGCGAAGAGGCAGAGGCCCGGTGGCACGCGTGGGTTGATAGGAAGTCTGGAGGCAGGAAGGCTAATGCTAGGAGTGGAAGCAGCAGCAAGGCAGGGGGCAAGGAGGGCATGAAGAGAGAATCTCAGGGAGTTTGTGGTGAAGCAAATATGAGTGCAGGGGACAAGCCTCAGGAACTCAGCCGCTGATGGAAGTTGGTGGCGAGGAAGGCCAGGATGCTTGCCATGGGACGGGCGCCGTGCCCCCAAGCCCATGTACCAAGGAGACCGAAATAGAGCCAGGGCATTCTGGGGCACAGGCCTCTGCCCCTCGCTGCCCCACAGTGCCTTGCTTCAGGGTGTAGACCAGAGGGGTAAAGAATGCCTTCTTTGGTTGGGGGTACTTCCTGGGGATAATCCGTGGTCCTGCCGCATTCACATGTCTCCCCTCATTGCATTCCGCCAAGAGTTGTTTGCAATTCAGGTCGCTCAAGCTGCATGGTACAGGGAATGGGAAACAGGTAAGGACAGCAGGGGAAGACACAAGTGCCAATGGGCTGGCCAACATGCAGGCTGGGCTCCCTAGCCACGCCCACCACAACAATATCAGGCTTGATTCGATCAAGTCCGACCCAGTGCCCTGAAAACCCTTAGCACCTTCCAAGGCACGGTAAACTGGGTGTGCTCGCAAGTGCGTGAGTGTGTCCGTTTTGGTTGTACGAGTGCGTGTGTGTTCCTGACACCGTACATGGGTGTACTTCCTAAACATAAGTCTGGATATGTGTAAATAGGCATCTGGATGTGGATCCAGGAGGTCCCGTCACAGTGTGTTCTGAGTGAGCATGTGGAGGCTGCGGCGAGTGACAGAGAAAGACAGAGATGGAGAGTGGGCTTGCATGTGAGAAATTTTCTGTCCATGTGCGGTGGCAGGAGTGTGTCCGATATGAAGTTGAACAGATGCAATTCAAAGTGTGTGCACGTATACTTGCTTGCTTGAAATTCCCAGGAAACCATTCATTTGGCAAGGCTGCCTTTAGTGCTGTCTGCTTCTCCAAGGTCTCCAGACATGAGTCCGGGATGCTAAGCAGCCACTGCTGTTGGCGATCCGCATGACAGTGATGATGACGCTACGAATAGCATTGCTGGGAGCCAGGGTGCCTTGGCCAACGCAGGGAAGCGTCAGAATGCCCTTTCCCTGGTGTCTGAGCATAGCACCCTGCAGGAGCCTTAAACTTATGGCTGTGAGCCAAACGGCCCCCGCATTGCCAGCTCCTGCCTATAGCCATTATGACCCACCGCTACTCGGTAGGAGGAAGGATCTGGCAGAGATGTGGGCCAGAGAGGCCAGGCAAGAGGGCAAACAGAGTGGAGCGGTCACCTGTGCAGTTAGGAGAACCCAATAACCCCTCACCTGCTGACCTTGAATCTCCATTCTGCTGTCATCGAACAGATGACGTGGATGGGGAGAGAGGTGGCGGATTCAGACACCGGCCACTTCCAGGACTGGCAAGGGCAGAGGAGGTGGGGGAGCTGTCCAACACGGGTTCAGCCAGGATGTGGGATGGAGCGGGAGCGGAGGTGAAAAGTGGACCCAGCCCGTCCCAGCGGGGATTCCAGGTGTGCGATTTGTGGCTCCGGAGGTCCTGTACTTCCCTGTTGGCCTGTGAGAACTGGTGAGCAGTCAGAGCCAACCCCTAAGGGCCTTCGCGTCCCTTTCGCTATGGCAACTCCACTTGGAACACTGGCACACGTCAGCAGGTGGCGCCTAGAACCTGATCACGTCACAGAGCGCCTAACCTCCAGGCACCGCCCAGAGGCTTCCAGCACCCCTGGGGCGCATGTGCAGTCAAGGAGGCATAAGCAGGGCCTGATGGGCTGTGAGCAACAACTGACTACCGCTAAGAGGCGTCACTCCCCCTCCCGCTAAAGCTGATCCTGTTGGAATGCAAATGCAAATGCACCTCAGCACACTGGGCAAGGCATAGAAACCCAAATCATCCAGCCACCTCCTGGAGGCTTTGCTACACGGCGGGCCGCGCATGCGCAGTCCGGCAACATCAGAAGCACACCAGGCTGCTAACTAGCAGGCCAGTGAAGGGCTTCAAGTGGTCTCGGTCAAGTGAGCAGTTGCTTTTTCCAGACTAATAGGATGTCAGTCGCAGGAAAAGGAGCCACAAGGTAGAAAAGGAAGGCCCCAACCCTCCTCCCTCATATACACACCTCCTGCACAGAGAAAAGAAGCAGAGGGATTTGGGGACAGAACAGGGAGACTACAGCTTAGAGGATTGCGGACTGTTGTGCACGAGAGGACTGGGAGAGGCCAGGACTACAGAGGCTGAGAGCAGAGGGCGAATTGGAGAAGATAACAAGGGCCAGGAGAGGGAGGGGGTTCTAAATGCCTCAGAGGAAGGGACGAGATGCGTCGGGAGCTGTGTAGCCTGTGAAGCTCAGATGGAGGAGGAGGAAAATGGGAAGCAGAGGCAGGGGCGAAGAGGCAGAGGCCGGTGGCACGCGTGGGTTGATAGGAGTCTGGAGGCAGGAAGGCTAATGCTAGGAGTGGAAGCAGCAGCAAGGCAGGGGCAAGGAGGGCATGAAGAGAGAATCTCAGGGAGTTTGTGGTGAAGCAAATATGAGTGCAGGGGACAAGCCTCAGGAACTCAGCCGCTGATCGGAAGTTGGTGGCGAGGAAAGGCCAGGATGCTTGCCATGGGACGGGCGCCGTGCCCCCAAGCCATGTACCAAGGAGACCGAAATAGAGCCAGGGCATTCTGGGGCACAGGCCTCTGCCCCTCGCTGCCCACAGTGCCTTGCTTCAGGGTGTAGACCAGAGGGGTAAAGAATGCCTTCTTTGGTTGGGGTACTTCCTGGGGATAATCCCGTGGTCCTGCCGCATTCACATGTCTCCCCTCATTGCATTCCGCCAAGAGTTGTTTGCAATTCAGGTCGCTCAAGCTGCATGGTACAGGGAATGGGAAACAGGTAAGGACAGCAGGGGAAGACACAAGTGCCAATGGGCTGGCCAACATGCAGGGCTGGGCTCCCTAGCCACGCCCACCACAACAATATCAGGCTTGATTCGATCAAGTCCGACCCAGTGCCCTGAAAACCCTTAGCACCTTCCAAGGCACGGTAAACTGGGTGTGCTCGCAAGTGCGTGAGTGTGTCCGTGTTTGGTTGTACGAGTGCGTGTGTGTTCCTGACACCGTACATGGGTGTACTTCCTAAACATAAGTCTGGATATGTGTAAATAGGCATCTGGATGTGGATCCAGGAGGTCCCGTCACAGTGTGTTCTGAGTGAGCATGTGGAGGCTGCGGCGAGTGACAGAGAAAGACAGAGATGGAGAGTGGGCTTGCATGTGAGAAATTTTCTGTCCATGTGCGGTGGCAGGAGTGTGTCCGATATGAAGTTGAACAGATGCAATTCAAAGTGTGTGCACGTATACTTGCTTGCTTGAAATTCCCAGGAAACCATTCATTTGGCAAGGCTGCCTTTAGTGCTGTCTGCTTCTCCAAGGTCTCCAGACATGAGTCCGGGGATGCTAAGCAGCCACTGCTGTTGGCGATCCGCATGACAGTGATGATGACGCCTACGAATAGCATTGCTGGGAGCAGGGTGCCTTGGCCAACGCAGGGAAGCGTCAGAATGCCCTTTCCCTGGTGTCTGAGCATAGCACCCTGCAGGAGCCTTAAACTTATGGCTGTGAGCCAACGGCCCCCGCATTGCCAGCTCCTGCCTATAGCCCATTATGACCCACCGCTACTCGGTAGGAGGAAGGATCTGGCAGAGATGTGGGCCAGAGAGGCCAGGCAAGAGGGCAAACAAGAGTGGAGCGGTCACCTGTGCAGTTAGGAGAACCCAATAACCCCTCACCTGCTGACCTTGAATCTCCATTCTGCTGTCATCGAACAGATGACGTGGATGGGGAGAGAGGTGGCGGATTCAGACACCGGCCACTTCCAGGACTGGCAAGGGCAGAGGAGGTGGGGGAGCTGTCCAACACGGGTTCAGCCAGGATGTGGGATGGAGCGGGAGCGGAGGTGAAAAGTGGACCCAGCCCGTCCCAGCGGGGGATTCCAGGTGTGCGATTTGTGGCTCCGGAGGTCCTGTACTTCCCTGTTGGCCTGTGAGAACTGGTGAGCAGTCAGAGCCAACCCCTAAGGGCCTTCGCGTCCCTTTCGCTATGGCAACTCCACTTGGAACACTGGCACACGTCAGCAGGTGGCGCCTAGAACCTGATCACGTCACAGAGCGCCTAACCCTCCAGGCACCGCCCAGAGGCTTCCCAGCACCCCTGGGGCGCATGTGCAGTCAAGGAGGCATAAGCAGGGCCTGATGGGCTGTGAGCAACAACTGACTACCGCTAAGAGGCGTCACTCCCCCTCCCGCTAAAGCTGATCCTGTTGGAATGCAAATGCAAATGCACCTCAGCACACTGGGCAAGGCATAGAAACCCAAATCATCCAGCCACCTCCTGGAGGCTTTGCTACACGGCGGGCCGCGCATGCGCAGTCCGGCAACATCAGAAGCACACCAGGCTGCTAACTAGCAGGCCAGTGAAGGGCTTCAAGTGGTCTCGGTCAAGTGAGCAGTTGCTTTTTCCAGACTAATAGGATGTCAGTCGCAGGAAAAGAGCCACAAGGTAGAAAAGGAAGGCCCCAACCCTCCTCCCTCATATACACACCTCCTGCACAGAGAAAAGAAGCAGAGGGATTTGGGGACAGAACAGGGAGACTACAGCTTAGAGGATTGCGGGACTGTTGTGCACGAGAGGACTGGGAGAGGCCAGGACTACAGAGGCTGAGAGCAGAGGGCGAATTGGAGAAGATAACAAGGGCCAGGAAGAGGGAGGGGGTTCTAAATGCCTCAGAGGAAGGACGAGATGCGTCGGGAGCTGTGTAGCCTGTGAAGCTCAGATGGAGGAGGAGGAAAATGGGAAGCAGAGGCAGGGGCGAAGAGGCAGAGGCCCGGTGGCACGCGTGGGTTGATAGGAGTCTGGAGGCAGGAAGGCTAATGCTAGGAGTGGAAGCAGCAGCAAGGCAGGGGCAAGGAGGGCATGAAGAGAGAATCTCAGGGAGTTTGTGGTGAAGCAAATATGAGTGCAGGGGACAAGCCTCAGGAACTCCAGCCGCTGATGGAAGTTGGTGGCGAGGAAGGCCAGGATGCTTGCCATGGGACGGGCGCCGTGCCCCCAAGCCCATGTACCAAGGAGACCGAAATAGAGCCAGGGCATTCTGGGGCACAGGCCTCTGCCCCTCGCTGCCCACAGTGCCTTGCTTCAGGGTGTAGACCAGAGGGGTAAAGAATGCCTTCTTTGGTTGGGGTACTTCCTGGGGATAATCCCGTGGTCCTGCCGCATTCACATGTCTCCCCTCATTGCATTCCGCCAAGAGTTGTTTGCAATTCAGGTCGCTCAAGCTGCATGGTACAGGGAATGGGAAACAGGTAAGGACAGCAGGGGAAGACACAAGTGCCAATGGGCTGGCCAACATGCAGGGCTGGGCTCCCTAGCCACGCCCACACACAATATCAGGCTTGATTCGATCAAGTCCGACCCAGTGCCCTGAAAACCCTTAGCACCTTCCAAGGCACGGTAAACTGGGTGTGCTCGCAAGTGCGTGAGTGTGTCCGTGTTTGGTTGTACGAGTGCGTGTGTGTTCCTGACACCGTACATGGGTGTACTTCCTAAACATAAGTCTGGATATGTGTAAATAGGCATCTGGATGTGGATCCAGGAGGTCCCGTCACAGTGTGTTCTGAGTGAGCATGTGGAGGCTGCGGCGAGTGACAGAGAAAGACAGAGATGGAGAGTGGGCTTGCATGTGAGAAATTTTCTGTCCATGTGCGGTGGCAGGAGTGTGTCCGATATGAAGTTGAACAGATGCAATTCAAAGTGTGTGCACGTATACTTGCTTGCTTGAAATTCCCAGGAAACCATTCATTTGGCAAGGCTGCCTTTAGTGCTGTCTGCTTCTCCAAGGTCTCCAGACATGAGTCCGGGGATGCTAAGCAGCCACTGCTGTTGGCGATCCGCATGACAGTGATGATGACGCCTACGAATAGCATTGCTGGGAGCCAGGGTGCCTTGGCCAACGCAGGGAAGCGTCAGAATGCCCTTTCCTGGTGTCTGAGCATAGCACCCTGCAGGAGCCTTAAACTTATGGCTGTGAGCCAACGGCCCCCCGCATTGCCAGCTCCTGCCTATAGCCATTATGACCCACCGCTACTCGGTAGGAGGAAGGATCTGGCAGAGATGTGGGCCAGAGAGGCCAGGCAAGAGGGCAAACAAGAGTGGAGCGGTCACCTGTGCAGTTAGGAGAACCCAATAACCCCTCACCTGCTGACCTTGAATCTCCATTCTGCTGTCATCGAACAGATGACGTGGATGGGGAGAGAGGTGGCGATTCAGACACCGGCCACTTCAGGACTGGCAAGGGCAGAGGAGGTGGGGGAGCTGTCCAACACGGGTTCAGCCAGGATGTGGGATGGAGCGGGAGCGGAGGTGAAAAGTGGACCCAGCCCGTCCCAGCGGGGATTCCAGGTGTGCGATTTGTGGCTCCGGAGGTCCTGTACTTCCCTGTTGGCCTGTGAGAACTGGTGAGCAGTCAGAGCCAACCCCTAAGGGCCTTCGCGTCCCTTTCGCTATGGCAACTCCACTTGGAACACTGGCACACGTCAGCAGGTGGCGCCTAGAACCTGATCACGTCACAGAGCGCCTAACCCTCCAGGCACCGCCCAGAGGCTTCCCAGCACCCCTGGGGCGCATGTGCAGTCAAGGAGGCATAAGCAGGGCCTGATGGGCTGTGAGCAACAACTGACTACCGCTAAGAGGCGTCACTCCCCCTCCCGCTAAAGCTGATCCTGTTGGAATGCAAATGCAAATGCACCTCAGCACACTGGGCAAGGCATAGAAACCCAAATCATCCAGCCACCTCCTGGAGGCTTTGCTACACGGCGGGCCGCGCATGCGCAGTCCGGCAACATCAGAAGCACACCAGGCTGCTAACTAGCAGGCCAGTGAAGGGCTTCAAGTGGTCTCGGTCAAGTGAGCAGTTGCTTTTTCCAGACTAATAGGATGTCAGTCGCAGGAAAAGGAGCCACAAGGTAGAAAAGGAAGGCCCCAACCCTCCTCCCTCATATACACACCTCCTGCACAGAGAAAAGAAGCAGAGGGATTTGGGGACAGAACAGGGAGACTACAGCTTAGAGGATTGCGGACTGTTGTGCACGAGAGGACTGGGAGAGGCCAGGACTACAGAGGCTGAGAGCAGAGGGCGAATTGGAGAAGATAACAAGGGGCCAGGAAGAGGGAGGGGGTTCTAAATGCCTCAGAGGAAGGACGAGATGCGTCGGGAGCTGTGTAGCCTGTGAAGCTCAGATGGAGGAGGAGGAAAATGGGAAGCAGAGGCAGGGGCGAAGAGGCAGAGGCCCGGTGGCACGCGTGGGTTGATAGGAGTCTGGAGGCAGGAAGGCTAATGCTAGGAGTGGAAGCAGCAGCAAGGCAGGGGGCAAGGAGGGCATGAAGAGAGAATCTCAGGGAGTTTGTGGTGAAGCAAATATGAGTGCAGGGGACAAGCCTCAGGAACTCAGCCGCTGATGGAAGTTGGTGGCGAGGAAGGCCAGGATGCTTGCCATGGGAACGGGCGCCGTGCCCCCAAGCCCATGTACCAAGGAGACCGAAATAGAGCCAGGGCATTCTGGGGCACAGGCCTCTGCCCCTCGCTGCCCACAGTGCCTTGCTTCAGGGTGTAGACCAGAGGGGTAAAGAATGCCTTCTTTGGTTGGGTACTTCCTGGGGATAATCCCGTGGTCCTGCCGCATTCACATGTCTCCCCTCATTGCATTCCGCCAAGAGTTGTTTGCAATTCAGGTCGCTCAAGCTGCATGGTACAGGGAATGGGAAACAGGTAAGGACAGCAGGGGAAGACACAAGTGCCAATGGCTGGCCAACATGCAGGGCTGGGCTCCCTAGCCACGCCCACCACAACAATATCAGGCTTGATTCGATCAAGTCCGACCCAGTGCCCTGAAAACCCTTAGCACCTTCCAAGGCACGGTAAACTGGGTGTGCTCGCAAGTGCGTGAGTGTGTCCGTGTTTGGTTGTACGAGTGCGTGTGTGTTCCTGACACCGTACATGGGTGTACTTCCTAAACATAAGTCTGGATATGTGTAAATAGGCATCTGGATGTGGATCCAGGAGGTCCCGTCACAGTGTGTTCTGAGTGAGCATGTGAGGCTGCGGCGAGTGACAGAGAAAGACAGAGATGGAGAGTGGGCTTGCATGTGAGAAATTTTCTGTCCATGTGCGGTGGCAGGAGTGTGTCCGATATGAAGTTGAACAGATGCAATTCAAAGTGTGTGCACGTATACTTGCTTGCTTGAAATTCCCAGGAAACCATTCATTTGGCAAGGCTGCCTTTAGTGCTGTCTGCTTCTCCAAGGTCTCCAGACATGAGTCCCGGGGATGCTAAGCAGCCACTGCTGTTGGCGATCCGCATGACAGTGATGATGACGCCTACGAATAGCATTGCTGGGAGCCAGGGTGCCTTGGCCAACGCAGGGAAGCGTCAGAATGCCCTTTCCCTGGTGTCTGAGCATAGCACCCTGCAGGAGCCTTAAACTTATGGCTGTGAGCCAACGGCCCCCGCATTGCCAGCTCCTGCCTATAGCCATTATGACCCACCGCTACTCGGTAGGAGGAAGGATCTGCAGAGATGTGGGCCAGAGAGGCCAGGCAAGAGGGCAAACAAGAGTGGAGCGGTCACCTGTGCAGTTAGGAGAACCCAATAACCCCTCACCTGCTGACCTTGAATCTCCATTCTGCTGTCATCGAACAGATGACGTGGATGGGGAGAGAGGTGGCGGATTCAGACACCGGCCACTTCCAGACTGGCAAGGGCAGAGGAGGTGGGGGAGCTGTCCAACACGGGTTCAGCCAGGATGTGGGATGGAGCGGGAGCGGAGGTGAAAAGTGGACCCAGCCCGTCCCCAGCGGGGATTCCAGGTGTGCGATTTGTGGCTCCGAGGTCCTGTACTTCCCTGTTGGCCTGTGAGAACTGGTGAGCAGTCAGAGCCAACCCCTAAGGGCCTTCGCGTCCCTTTCGCTATGGCAACTCCACTTGGAACACTGGCACACGTCAGCAGGTGGCGCCTAGAACCTGATCACGTCACAGAGCGCCTAACCCTCCAGGCACCGCCCAGAGGCTTCCCAGCACCCCTGGGGCGCATGTGCAGTCAAGGAGGCATAAGCAGGGCCTGATGGGCTGTGAGCAACAACTGACTACCGCTAAGAGGCGTCACTCCCCCCCTCCCCGCTAAAGCTGATCCTGTTGGAATGCAAATGCAAATGCACCTCAGCACACTGGGCAAGGCATAGAAACCCAAATCATCCAGCCACCTCCTGGAGGCTTTGCTACACGGCGGGCCGCGCATGCGCAGTCCGGCAACATCAGAAGCACACCAGGCTGCTAACTAGCAGGCCAGTGAAGGGCTTCAAGTGGTCTCGGTCAAGTGAGCAGTTGCTTTTTCCAGACTAATAGGATGTCAGTCGCAGGAAAAGGAGCCACAAGGTAGAAAAGGAAGGCCCCAACCCTCCTCCCTCATATACACACCTCCTGCACAGAGAAAAGAAGCAGAGGGATTTGGGGACAGAACAGGGAGACTACAGCTTAGAGGATTGCGGTCTGTTGTGCACGAGAGGACTGGGAGAGGCCAGGACTACAGAGGCTGAGAGCAGAGGGCGAATTGGAGAAGATAACAAGGGCCAGGAAGAGGGAGGGGGTTCTAAATGCCTCAGAGGAAGGGACGAGATGCGTCGGGAGCTGTGTAGCCTGTGAAGCTCAGATGGAGGAGGAGGAAAATGGGAAGCAGAGGCAGGGGCGAAGAGGCAGAGGCCCGGTGGCACGCGTGGGTTGATAGGAGTCTGGAGGCAGGAAGGCTAATGCTAGGAGTGGAAGCAGCAGCAAGGCAGGGGCAAGGAGGGCATGAAGAGAGAATCTCAGGGAGTTTGTGGTGAAGCAAATATGAGTGCAGGGGACAAGCCTCAGGAACTCAGCCGCTGATGGAAGTTGGTGGCGAGGAAGGCCAGGATGCTTGCCATGGGACGGGCGCCGTGCCCCCAAGCCCATGTACCAAGGAGACCGAAATAGAGCCAGGCATTCTGGGGCACAGGCCTCTGCCCCTCGCTGCCCACAGTGCCTTGCTTCAGGGTGTAGACCAGAGGGGTAAAGAATGCCTTCTTTGGTTGGGGTACTTCCTGGGGATAATCCCGTGGTCCTGCCGCATTCACATGTCTCCCCTCATTGCATTCCGCCAAGAGTTGTTTGCAATTCAGGTCGCTCAAGCTGCATGGTACAGGGAATGGGAAACAGGTAAGGACAGCAGGGGAAGACACAAGTGCCAATGGGCTGGCCAACATGCAGGGCTGGGCTCCCTAGCCACGCCCACCACAACAATATCAGGCTTGATTCGATCAAGTCCGACCCAGTGCCTGAAAACCCTTAGCACCTTCCAAGGCACGGTAAAACTGGGTGTGCTCGCAGTGCGTGAGTGTGTCCGTGTTTGGTTGTACGAGTGCGTGTGTGTTCCTGACACCGTACATGGGTGTACTTCCTAAACATAAGTCTGGATATGTGTAAATAGGCATCTGGATGTGGATCCAGGAGGTCCCGTCACAGTGTGTTCTGAGTGAGCATGTGGAGGCTGCGGCGAGTGACAGAGAAAGACAGAGATGGAGAGTGGGCTTGCATGTGAGAAATTTTCTGTCCCATGTGCGGTGGCAGGAGTGTGTCGATATGAAGTTGAACAGATGCAATTCAAAGTGTGTGCACGTATACTTGCTTGCTTGAAATTCCCAGGAAACCATTCATTTGGCAAGGCTGCCTTTAGTGCTGTCTGCTTCTCCAAGGTCTCCAGACATGAGTCCGGGGATGCTAAGCAGCCACTGCTGTTGGCGATCCGCATGACAGTGATGATGACGCCTACGAATAGCATTGCTGGGAGCCAGGGTGCCTTGGCCAACGCAGGGAAGCGTCAGAATGCCCTTTCCCTGGTGTCTGAGCATAGCACCCTGCAGGAGCCTTAAACTTATGGCTGTGAGCCAACGGCCCCCGCATTGCCAGCTCCCTGCCTATAGCCATTATGACCCACCGCTACTCGGTAGGAGGAAGGATCTGGCAGAGATGTGGGCCAGAGAGGCCAGGCAAGAGGGCAAACAAGAGTGGAGCGGTCACCTGTGCAGTTAGGAGAACCCAATAACCCCTCACCTGCTGACCTTGAATCTCCATTCTGCTGTCATCGAACAGATGACGTGGATGGGGAGAGAGGTGGCGGATTCAGACACCGGCCACTTCCAGGACTGGCAAGGGCGAGGAGGTGGGGGAGCTGTCCAACACGGGTTCAGCCAGGATGTGGGATGGAGCGGGAGCGGAGGTGAAAAGTGGACCCAGCCCGTCCCAGCGGGGATTCCAGGTGTGCGATTTGTGGCTCCGGAGGTCCTGTACTTCCCTGTTGGCCTGTGAGAACTGGTGAGCAGTCAGAGCCAACCCCTAAGGGCCTTCGCGTCCCTTTCGCTATGGCAACTCCACTTGGAACACTGGCACACGTCAGCAGGTGGCGCCTAGAACCTGATCACGTCACAGAGCGCCTAACCCTCCAGGCACCGCCCAGAGGCTTCCAGCACCCCTGGGGCGCATGTGCAGTCAAGGAGGCATAAGCAGGGCCTGATGGGCTGTGAGCAACAACTGACTACCGCTAAGAGGCGTCACTCCCCCTCCCGCTAAAGCTGATCCTGTTGGAATGCAAATGCAAATGCACCTCAGCACACTGGGCAAGGCATAGAAACCCAAATCATCCAGCCACCTCCTGGAGGCTTTGCTACACGGCGGGCCGCGCATGCGCAGTCCGGCAACATCAGAAGCACACCAGGCTGCTAACTAGCAGGCCAGTGAAGGGCTTCAAGTGGTCTCGGTCAAGTGAGCAGTTGCTTTTTTCCAGACTAATAGGATGTCAGTCGCAGGAAAAGGAGCCACAAGGTAGAAAAGGAAGGCCCCAACCCTCCTCCCTCATATACACACCTCCTGCACAGAGAAAAGAAGCAGAGGGATTTGGGGACAGAACAGGGAGACTACAGCTTAGAGGATTGCGGACTGTTGTGCACGAGAGGACTGGGAGAGGCCAGGACTACAGAGGCTGAGAGCAGAGGGCGAATTGGAGAAGATAACAAGGGCCAGGAAGAGGGAGGGGGTTCTAAATGCCTCAGAGGAAGGGACGAGATGCGTCGGGAGCTGTGTAGCTGTGAAGCTCAGATGGAGGAGGAGGAAAATGGGAAGCAGAGGCAGGGGCGAAGAGGCAGAGGCCCGGTGGCACGCGTGGGTTGATAGGAGTCTGGAGGCAGGAAGGCTAATGCTAGGAGTGAAGCAGCAGCAAGGCAGGGGCAAGGAGGGCATGAAGAGAGAATCTCAGGGAGTTTGTGGTGAAGCAAATATGAGTGCAGGGGACAAGCCTCAGGAACTCAGCGCTGATGGAAGTTGGTGGCGAGGAAGGCCAGGATGCTTGCCATGGGACGGGCGCCGTGCCCCCAAGCCCATGTACCAAGGAGACGAAATAGAGCCAGGGCATTCTGGGGCACAGGCCTCTGCCCCTCGCTGCCACAGTGCCTTGCTTCAGGGTGTAGACCAGAGGGGTAAAGAATGCCTTCTTTGGTTGGGTACTTCCTGGGGATAATCCCGTGGTCCTGCCGCATTCACATGTCTCCCCCTCATTGCATTCCGCCAAGAGTTGTTTGCAATTCAGGTCGCTCAAGCTGCATGGTACAGGAATGGGAAACAGGTAAGGACAGCAGGGGAAGACACAAGTGCCAATGGGCTGGCCAACATGCAGGGCTGGGCTCCCTAGCCACGCCCACCACAACAATATCAGGCTTGATTCGATCAAGTCCGACCCAGTGCCCTGAAAACCCTTAGCACCTTCAAGGCACGGTAAACTGGGTGTGCTCGCAAGTGCGTGAGTGTGTCCGTGTTTGGTTGTACGAGTGCGTGTGTGTTCCTGACACCGTACATGGGTGTACT
>NW_025956427.1:0-60854 GCF_023159225.1 Perognathus longimembris pacificus | reverse complement strand
TTAAGAAAAGCAGTAGCTTAATAAATTAAGTACTTCTGGTATGGTTACTGTACTGGTAACTCCCCAAAGAATCTGGATTGTGGTGAGGGATCAGAGAAAAAAGCTCATTTAGGACCTGCACTTACGAAGGGTAGGCAGCTGTATATCAGGGAGTAAACCTTCTGAGAATAAAAACAGCTGGAGCTTGTTAAGGTAATTACACAGGAGAAAGGATAATGTACTGGGAACTCCTCAGAAGAATCTGATTTGTGGTGAGGGCAGAGAGATAAAAGCTCATTTAGGAACGACATGACATGCTGCGTAGGTAGCTGTTTATCATGAATATCTCCACTGAGATTAAGAAAGCAGTAGCTTAATAAATTAAGTAATTCCTGGTATGGTTACTGTACTGGTAACTCCCCAAAAGAATCTGGATTGTGGAGAGGGAACAGAGAAAAAAGCTCATTTAGGACCTGCACTTACGAAGGGGGTAGGCAGCTGTATATCAGGGAGTAAACCTTCTGAGAATAAAAACAGTGGAGCTTGTTAAGGTAATTACACAGGGGAAGGATAATGTACTGGAACTCCTGAGAAGAATCTGATTTGTGGTGAGGGCAGAGAGATAAAAGCTCATTTAGGAACGACATGAACATGCTGGTAGGTAGCTGTTATCAGTAAAATCTCCACTGAGAATAAGAAAAGCAGAGCTTAATAAATTAAGTACTTCCTGGTATGGTTACTGTACTGGTAACTCCCCAAAAGAATCTGGATTGTGGTGAGGGAACAGAGAAAAAAGCTCATTTAGGAACCTGCACTTACGAAGGGGGTAGGCAGCTGTATATCAGGGAGTAAACCTTCTGAGATAAAAACAGCTGGAGCTTGTTAAGGTAATTACACAGGGGAAAGGATAATGTACTGGGAACCCCTGAGAAGAATCTGATTTGTGGTGAGGGCAGAGAGATAAAAGCTCATTTAGGAACGACCTGAACATGCTGCGTAGGTAGCTGTTTATCAGTAATATCTCCACTGAGATTAAGAAAAGCAGTAGCTTAATAAATTAAGTACTTCCTGGTATGGTTACTGTACTGGTAACTCCCCAAAGCATCTGGATTGTGGTGAGGGAACAGAGAAAAAAGCTCATTTAGGACCTGCACTTACGAAGGGGGTAGGCAGCTGTATATCAGGGAGTAAAACTTCTGAGAATAAAAACAGCTGGAGCTTGTTAAGGTAATTACACAGGAAAGGATATGTACTGGGAACTCCTCAGAAGAATCTGATTTGTGGTGAGGGGAGAGAGATAAAAGCTCATTTATGAACGTCATGAACATGCTGCGTAGGTAGCTGTTTATCAGTAAATATGTCCACTGAGATTAAGAAAAGCAGTAGCTTAATAATTAAGTACTTCCTGGAATGGTTACTGTACTGGTAACTCCACAAAAGAATCTGGATTGTGGTGAGGGAACAGAGAAAAAGCTCATTTAGGACCTGCACATACGAAGGGGGTAGGCAGCTGTATATCAGGGAGTAAATCTTCTGAGAATAAAACAACTGGAGCTTGTTAAGGTAATTACCGGGGAAAGGATAATGTACTGGGAACTCCACAGAAGAATCTGATTTGTGGTGAGGGGAGAGAGATAAAAGCTCATTTAGGAACGACATGAAATGCTGCGTAGGCAGCTGTTTATCAGTAAATATCTCCACTGAGATTAAGAAAAGCAGTAGCTTAATAAATTAAGTACTTCCTGGTATGGTTACTGTACTGGTAACTCCCCAAAAGAATCTGGATTGTGGTGAGGGAACAGAGAAAAAAGCTCATTTACGACCTGCACTTACGAAGGGGGTAGGCAGCTGTATATCAGGGAGTAAACCTTCTGAGAATAAAAACAGCTGGAGCATGTTAAGGTAATTACACCGGGGAAAGGATAATGTACTGGGAACTCCACAGAAGAATCTGATTTGTGGTGAGGGCAGAGAGATAAAAGCTCATTTAGGAAGATATGAACATGCTGCGTAGGTAGCTGTTTATCAGTAAATATCTCCACTGAGATTAAGAAAAGCAGTAGCTTAATAAATTAAGTACTTCCTGGTATGGTTACTGTACTGGTAACTCCCCAAAAGAATCTGGATTGTGGTGAGGGAACAGAGAAAAAAGCTCATTTAGGACCTGCACTTATGAAGGGGGTAAGCAGCTGTATATCAGGGAGTAAACCTTCTGAGAATAAAAACAGCTGGAGCTTGTTAAGTAATTACACAGGGGAAAGGATAATGTACTGGAACTCCTCAGAAGAATCTGATTTGTGGTGAGGGCAGAGAGATAAAAGCTCATTTAGGAAGACATGAAATGCTGTAGGCAGCTGTTATCAGTAAATATCTCCACTGAGATTAAGAAAAGCAGAGCTTAATAATTAAGTCATCCTGGTATGGTTCTGTACTGGTAACTCCCCAAAAGAATCTGGATTGTGGTGAGGGAACAGAGAAAAAAGCTCATTTAGGATCTGCACTTACGAAGGGGTTTAGGCAGCTGTATATCAGGGAGTAAACCTTCTGAGAATAAAAACAGTTGAGCTTGTTAAGGTAATTACACAGGGGAAAGGATAATGTACTGGGAACTCCTCAGAAGAATCTGATTTGTGGTGAGGGGAGGAGATAAAAGCTCATTTAGGAAGACATGAACATGCTGCGTAGGTAGCTGTTATCAGTAAAATCTCCACTGAGATTAAGAAAAGCAGAGGCTTAATAAATTAAGTACTTCCTGGTATGGTTACTGTACTGGTAACTCCCCAAAGAATCTGGATTGTGGTGAGGGAACAGAGAAAAAAGCTCATTTAGGACCTGCACTTACGAAGGGTAGGCAGCTGTATATCAGGGAGTAAACCTTCTGAGAATAAAAACAGCTGAGTTTGTTAAGGTAATTACACAGGGGAAAGGATAATGTACTGGGAACTCCACAGAAGAATCTGATTTGTGGTGAGGGGAGAGAGATAAAAGCTCATTTAGGAACGACATGTACATGCTGCGTAGGTAGCTGTTTATCAGTAAAATCTCCACTGAGATTAAGAAAAGCAGTAGCTTAATAAATTAAGTAATTCCTGGTATGGTTACTGTACTGGTAACTCCCCAAAGAATCTGATTGTGGTGAGGGAACAGAGAAAAAAGCTCATTTAGGACCTGCACTTACGAAGGGTAGGCAGCTTATATCAGGGAGTAAACCTTCTGAGAAAAAAAGAGTGGAGCTTGTTAAGGTAATTACACAGGGGAAAGGATAATGTACTGGAACTCCTCAGAAGAATCTGATTTGTGGTGAGGGGAGAGAGATAAAAGCTCATTTAGGAAGACATGACATGCTGGTAGGTAGCTGTTATCAGTAAAATCTCCACTGAGATTAAGAAAAGCAGAGCTTAATAAATTAAGTAATTCCTGGTATGGTTACTGTACTGGTAACTCCCCAAAAGAATCTGGATTGTGGTGAGGGAACAGAGAAAAAAGCTCATTTAGGACCTGCACTTACGAAGGGGGTAGGCAGCTGTATATCAGGGAGTAAACCTTCTGAGAATAAAACAGGGAGCTTGTTAAGGTAATTACACAGGGAAAGGATAATGTACTGGAACTCCTCAGAAGAATCTGATTTGTGGTGAGGGCAGAGAGATAAAAGCTCATTTAGGAAGACATGAACATGCTGGTACGTAGCTGTTATCAGTAAAATCTCCACTGAATTAAGAAAAGCAGAGCTTAATAAATTAAGTACTTCCTGGTATGGTTACTGTACTGGTAACTCCCCAAAAGAATCTGGTTGTGGTGAGGGAACAGAGAAAAAACTCTTTTAGGAACTGCACTTACGAAGGGGGTAGGCAGCTGTATATCAGGGAGTAAACCTTCTGAGAATAAAAACAGCTGGAGCTTGTTAAGGTAATTACACAGGGGAAAGGATAATGTACTGGGAACTCCTCAGAAGAATCTGATTTGGTGAGGGCAGAGAGATAAAAGCTCATTTAGGAACGACATGAACATGCTGCGTAGGTAGCTGTTTATCAGTAATATCTCCACTGAGATTAAGAAAAGCAGTAGCTTAATAAATTAAGTACTTCCTGGTATGGTTACTGTACTGGTAACCCCAAAAGAATCTGGATTGTGGTGAGGGAACAGAGAAAAAAGCTCATTTAGGACCTGTACTTACGAAGGGGGTAGGCAGCTGTATATCAGGGAGTAAACCTTCTGAGAATAAAAACAGCTGGAGCTTGTTAAGGTAATTACACAGGGAAAGGATAATGTACTGGGAACTCCTCAGAAGAATCTGATTTGTGGTGAGGGAGAGAGATAAAAGCTCATTTAGGAACGAATGAACATGCTGCGTAGGTAGCTGTTTATCAGTAAATATCTCCACTGAGATTAAGAAAAGCAGTAGCTTAATATATTAAGTACTTCCTGGTATGGTTACTGTACTGGTAACTCCCAAAAGAATCTGGATTGTGGTGAGGGAACAGAGAAAAAGCTCATTTAGGACCTGCACATACGAAGGGGTAGGCAGCTGTATATCAGGGAGTAAACCTTCTGAGAATAAAACAGCTGGAGCTTGTTAAGGTAATTACACAGGGGAAAGGATAATGTACTGGGAACTCCTCAGAAGAATCTGATTTGTGGTGAGGGGAGAGAGATAAAAGCTCATTTAGGAACGACATGAACATGCTGCGTAGGTAGCTGTTATCAGTAAATATCTCCACTGAGATTAAGAAAAGCAGTAGCTTAATAAATTAAGTACTTCCTGGTATGGTTACTGTACTGGTAACTCCCCAAAAGAATCTGGATTGTGGTGAGGGAACAGAGAAAAAAGCTCATTTAGGACCTGCACTTACGAAGGGGGTAGGCAGCTGTATATCAGGGAGTAAACCTTCTGAGAATAAAAACAGCTGGAGCATTTAAGGTAATTACACAGGGGAAAGGATAATGTACTGGGAACTCCTCAGAAGAATCTGATTTGTGGTGAGGGCAGAGAGATAAAAGCTCATTTAGGAACGACATGAACATGCTGCGTAGGTAGCTGTTTATCAGTAAATATCTCCACTGAGATTAAGAAAAGCTGTAGCTTAATAAATTAAGTACTTCCTGGTATGGATACTGTACTGGTAACTCCCCAAAAGAATCTGGATTGTGGTGAGGAGAACAGAGAAAAAAGCTCATTTAGGACCTGCACTTACGAATGGGGTAGGAGCTGTATATCAGGGAGTAAACCTTCTGAGAATAAAACAGTGGAGCTTGTTAAGGTAATTACACAGGGGTAGGATAATGTACTGGAACTCCTCAGAAGAATCTGATTTGTTGAGGGGAGGGAGATAAAAGCTCATTTAGGAACGACATGAACATGCTGTGTAGGTAGCTGTTATCAGTAAAATCTCCACTGAGATTAAGAAAAGCAGAGCTTAATAAATTAAGTACTTCCTGGTATGGTTACTGTACTGGTAACTCCCCAAAAGAATCTGGATTGTGGTGAGGGAACAGAGAAAAAAGCTCATTTAGGACGCACTTACGAAGGGGTAGGCAGCTGTATATCAGGGAGTAAAACTTCTGAGAATAAAAACAGCTAGTTTGTTAAGGTAATTACACAGGGGAAAGGATAATGTACTGGGAACTCCTCAGAAGAATCTGATTTGTGGTGAGGGGAGAGAGATAAAAGCTCATTTAGAACGACATGAACATGCTGGTAGGTAGCTGTTTATCAGTAAAATCTCCACTGAGATTAAGAAAAGCAGTAGCTTAATAAATTAAGTACTTCCTGGTATGGTTCTGTACTGGTAACTCCCCAAAGAATCTGGATTGTGGTGAGGGAACAGAGAAAAAAGCTCATTTAGGACCTGCACTTACGAATCGGTAGGCAGCTGTATATCAGGGAGTAAAACTTCTGAGAATAAAAAGCAGCTGGAGCTTGTTAAGGTAATTGACACAGGGGAAAGGATAATGTACTGGGAACTCCACAGAAGAATCTGATTTGTGGTGAGGGGAGAGAGATAAAAGCTCATTTAGGAACGACATGTACATGCTGCGTAGGTAGCTGTTTATCAGAGTAAATATCTCCACTGAGATAAGAAAAGCAGTAGCTTAATAAATTAAGTAATTCCTGGTATGGATACTGTACTGGTAACTCCCAAAAGAATCTGATTGTGGTGAGGGAACAGAGAAAAAAGCTCATTTAGGACCTGCACGTACGAAAGGGGGTAGGCAGCTGTATATCAGGGAGTAAACCTTCTGAGAATAAAACAGTGGAGCTTGTTAAGGTAAATTACACAGGGGAAAGGATAATGTACTGGAACTCCTCAGAAGAATCTGATTTGTGGTGAGGGGAGAGAGATAAAAGCTCATTTAGGAAGACATGAACATGCTGGTAGGTAGCTGTTATCAGTAAATCTCCACTGAGATTAAGAAAAGCAGAGCTTAATAAATTAAGTACTTCCTGGCATGGTTACTGTACTGGTAACTCCCAAAAGAATCTGGTTGTGGTGAGGGAACAGAGAAAAAAGCTCATTTAGGACCTGCACGTACGAAGGGGGTAGGCAGCTGTATATCGGAGTAAACCTTCTGAGAATAAAAACAGCTGGAGCTTGTTAAGGTAATTACCTGGAAAGGATAATGTACTGGGAACTCCTCAGAAGAATCTGATTTGTGGTGAGGGCAGAGAGATAAAAGCTCATTTAGGAACGACATGAACATGCTGCGTATGTAGCTGTTTATCAGTAAATATCTCCACTGAGATTAAGAAAAGCAGTAGCTTAATAAATTAAGTACTTCCTGGTATGGTTACTGTACTGGTAACTCCCCAAAAGAATCTGGATTGTGGTGAGGGAACAGAGAAAAAAGCTCATTTAGGAACTGCACTTACGAAGGGGGTAGGCAGCTGTATATCAGGGAGTAAACCTTCTGAGAATAAAAACAGCTAGCATGTTAAGGTAATTACACAGGGGAAAGGATAATGTACTGGGAACTCCTCAGAAGAATCTGATTTTGGTGAGGGCAGAGAGATAAAAGCTCATTTAGGAAGACATGAACATGCGCGTAGGTAGCTGTTTATCAGTAAATATCTCCACTGAGATTAAGAAAAGCTGTAGCTTAATAAATTAAGTACTTCCTGGTATGGTTACTGTACTGGTAACTCCCCAAAAGAATCTGGATTGTGGTGAGGGAACAGAGAAAAAAGCTCATTTAGGACCTGAACGTACGAAGGGGGTAGGCAGCTGTATATCAGGGAGTAAACCTTACTGAGAATAAAAACAGCTCGAGCTTGTTAAGGTAATTACACAGGGAAAGGATAATGTACTGGGAACTCCTCAGAAGAATCTGATTTGTGGTGAGGGAGAGAGATAAAAGCTCATTTAGGAAGACATGTACATGCTGGTAGGTAGCTGTTTATCAGTAAATATCTCCACTGAGATTAAGAAAAGCAGTAGATTAATAAATTAAGTAATTCCTGGTATGGTTACTGTACTGGGAACTCCCCAAAGAATCTGGATTGTGGTGAGGGAACAGAGAAAAAAGCTCATTTAGGACCTGACGTACGAAGGGGTAGGCAGCTGTATATCAGGGAGTAAACCTTCTGAGATAAAAACAGCTAGCTTGTTAAGGAATTACACAGGGAAAGGATAATGTACTGGGAACTCCTCAGAAGAATCTGATTTGTGGTGAGGGAGAGAGATAAAAGCTCATTTAGGAACGACATGAACATGCTGCGTAGGTAGCTGTTAATCAGTAAATATCTCCACTGAGATTAAGAAAAGCAGTAGCTTAATAAATAAGTACATCCTGGTATGGTTACTGTACTGGTAACTCCCCAAAAGAATCTGGATTGTGGTGAGGGAACAGAGAAAAAAGCTCATTTAGGACCTGCACGTACGAAGGGGGTAGGCAGTTGTATATCAGGGAGTAAACCTTCTGAGAATAAAAACAGCAGGAGCTTATAAAGGTAATTACACAGGGGAAAGGATAATGTACTGGGAACTCCTCAGAAGAATCTGATTTGTGGTGAGGGAGAGAGATAAAAGCTCATTTAGGAACGACATGAACATGCTACGTAGGTAGCTGTTATCAGTAAATATCTCCACTGAGATTAAGAAAAGCAGTAGCTTAATAAATTAAGTACTTCCTGGTATGGATACTGTACTGGTAACTCCCAAAAGAATCTGGATTGTGGTGAGGGAACAGAGAAAAAAGCTCATTTAGGCCTGCACGTACGAATGGGGTAGGAGGCTGTATATGAGGGAGTAAACCTTCTGAGAATAAAAACAGCTGGAGCTTGTTAATGGTAATTACACAGGGGAGAGGATAATGTACTGGGAACTCCTCAGAAGAATCTGATTTGTGGTGAGGGGAGAGAGATAAAAGCTCATTTAGGAACGACATGAACATGCTGCATATGTAGCTGTTTATCAGTAAATATCTCAACTGATATTAAGAAAAGCAGTAGCTTAATAAATTAAGTACTTCCTGGAATGGTTACTGTACTGGTAACTCCCCAAAAGAATCTGGATTGTGGTGAGGGAACAGAGAAAAAAGCTCATTTAGGACCGCACTTACGAAGGGGGTAGGCAGCTGTATATCAGGGAGTAAAACTTCTGAGAATAGAAAACAGCTGGAGCTTATGGTAATTACACAGGGGAAAGGATAATGTACTGGGAACTCCTCAGAAGAATCTGATTTGTGGTGAGGGGAGAGAGAAAAAGCTCATTTAGGAACGACATGAACATGCTGGTAGGTAGCTGTTTATCAGTAAATATCTCCACTGAGATTAAGAAAAGCAGTAGCTTAATAAATTAAGTACTTCCTGGTATGGTTACTGTACTGGTAACTCCCCAAAAGAATCTGGATTGTGGTGAGGGAACAGAGAAAAAAGCTCATTTAGGACCTGCACTTACGAAGGGCGTAGGTAGCTGTATATCAGGGAGTAAAACTTCTGAGAATAAAAACAGCTGGAGCTTGTAAGGTAATTACACAGGGGTAGGATAATGTACTGGGAACTCCTCAGAAGAATCTGATTTGTGGTGAGGGGAGAGAGATAAAAGCTCATTTAGGAACGACATGAACATGCTGCGTAGGTAGCTTTATCAGAAAATATCTCCACTGAGATAAAGAAAAGCAGTAGCTTAATAAATTAAGTAATTCCTGGTATGGATACTGTACTGGTAACTCCCCAAAAGAATCTGGATTGTGGTGAGGAAACAGAAAAAAAAGCTCATTTAGGACCTGCACGTACAAAGGGGGTAGGCAGCTGTATATCAGAGTAAACCTTCTGACAATAAAAACAGCTGGAGCTTGTTAAGGAAATTACACAGGGGAAAGGATAATGTATTGGGAACTCCTCAGAAGAATCTGATTTGTGGTGAGGGGAGAGAGATAAAAGCTCATTTAGGAACGACATGAACATGCTGCGTAGGTAGCTTTTTATCAGAATATTCTCCACTGAGATTAAGAAAAGCAGTAGCTTAATAAAGTAAGTACTTCCTGGTATGGTTACTGTACTGGAAACTCCACAAAAGAATCTGGATTGTGGTGAGGGAACAGAGAAAAAAGCTCATTTATGACCTGCACGTACGAAGGGGGTAGGCAGCTGTATATCAAGGAGTAAACCTTCTGAGAATAAAAACAGCTGGAGCTTGTTAAGGTAATTAAACCTGGGAAAGGATAATCTACTGGGAACTCCACAGAAGAATCTGATTTGTGGTGAGGGGAGAGAGATAAAAGCTCATTTAGGAACGACATGAACATGCTGCGTATGTAGCTGTTTATCAGTAAATATCTCCACTGAGATTAAGAAAAGCAGTAGCTTAATAAATTAAGTACTTCCTGGTATGCTTACTGTACTGGTAAATCCCCAAAAGAATCTGGATTGTGGTGAGGGAACAGAGAAAAAAGCTCATTTAGGAACTGCACTTACGAAGGGGGTAGGCAGCTGTATATCAGGGAGTAAACCTTCTGAGAATAAAAACAGCTGGATTGTTAAGGTAATTACACAGGGGAAAGGATAATGTACTGGGAACTCCTCAGAAGAATCTGATTTGTGGTGAGGGGAGAGAGATAAAAGCTCATTTAGGAAAGACATGAACATGCAGCGTAGGTAGCTGTTTATCAGTAAATATCTCCACTGAGATTAAGAAAAGCAATAGCTTAATAAATTAAGTACTTCCTGGTATGGTTACTGTACTGGTAACTCCCCAAAAGAATCTGGATTGTGGAGAGGGAACAGAGAAAAAAGCTCATTTAGGACCTGCAATTACGAAGGGGGTAGGCAGCAGTATATCAGGGAGTATCCCTACTGAATAAAAACAGCTCGAGCTTGTTAAGGTAATTACACAGGGGAAAGGATAATGTACTGGGAACTCCTCAGAAGAATCTAATTTGTGGTGAGGGAGAGAGATAAAAGCTCATAGGAAGACATGAAAATGCTGTATAGGTAGCTGTTTATCAGTAAATATCTCCACTGAGATTAAGAAAAGCATTAGCTTAATAAACTAAGTAATTCCTGGTATGTTTACTGTACTGGGAACTCCCCAAAGAATCTGGATTGTGGTGAGGGAACAGAGAAAAAAGCTCATTTGGACCTGTACGTACGAAGGGGGTAGGCAGCTGTATATCAGGGAGTAAACCTTCTGAGATTAAAAACAGCTGCGGCTTGTTAAGGTAATTACACAGGGAAAAGGATAATGTACTGGGAACTCCTCAGAAGAATCTGATTTGTGGTGAGGGAAGAGAGATAAAAGCTCATTTAGGAACGACATAACATGCTGCGTAGGTAGCTGTTTATCAGTAAATATCTCCACTGAGATTAAGAAAAGCAGTAGATTAATAAATTAAGTACTTCCTGGTATGGTTACTGTGCTGGTAACTCCCCAAAAGATTCTGGATTGTGGTGAGGGAACAGAAAAAATAGCTCATTTAGGACCTGCACGTACGAAGGGGTGGGCAGCTGTATATCAGGGAGTAAACCTTCTGAGAATAAAAACAGCTGGAGCTTGTTAAGGGAATTACACAGGGGAAAGGATAATGTACTGGGAACTCCTCAGAAGAATCTGATTTGTGGTGAGGGAGAGAGATAAAAGCTCATTTAGGAACGACATACATGCTGCGTAGGTAGCTGTTAATCAGAACATATCTCCACTGAGATTAAGAAAAGCAGTAGCTTAATAAGTAAGTACTTCCTGGTATGGATACTGTACTGGTAACTCCTCAAAGAATCTGGATTGTGGTGAGGGAACAGAGAAAAAAGCTCATTTAGGACCTGCACGTACGAAGGGGTAGGTAGCTGTATATGAGGGAGTAAACCTTCTGAGAATAAAAAGCAGCTGGAGCTTGTTAAGGTAATTACACAGGGGGTAGGATAATGTACTGGGAACTCCTCAGAAGAATCTGATTTGTGGTGAGGGGAGAGAGATAAAAGCTCATTTAGGAACGACATGAACATGCTGTAGGTAGCTGTTTATCAGTAAATATCTGACTGAATTAAGAAAAGCAGTAGCTTAATAAATTAAGTACTTCTGGAATGGTTACTGTACTGGAACTCCCAAAAGAATCTGGATTGTGGTGAGGGAACAGAGAAAAAAGCTCATTTAGGACCTGCACTTACGAAGGGGGTAGGCAGCTGTATATCAGGGAGTAAACCTTCTGAGAATAAAAACAGCAGAGCTTAATAAAGGTAATTACACAGGGGAAAGGATAATGTACTGGGAACTCCTCAGAAGAATCTGATTTGTGGTGAGGGGAGAGAGAAAAAAGCTCATTTAGGAACGACATGAACATGCTACGTAGGTAGCTGTTTATCAGTAAATATCTCCACTGAGATTAAGAAAAGCAGTAGCTTAATAAATTAAGTACTTCCTGGTATGGTTACTGTACTGGTAATCCCCAAAAGAATCTGGATTGTGGTGAGGGAACAGAGAAAAAAGCTCATTTAGGCCTGCACTTACGAATGGGGTAGGAGCTGTATATCAGGGAGTAAACCTTCTGAGAATAGAAAACAGCTGGAGCTTTTATGGTAATTACACAGGGGGAGGATAATGTACTGGGAACTCCTCAGAAGAATCTGATTTGTGGTGAGGGGAGAGAGATAAAAGCTCATTTAGGAACGACATGAACATGCTGCGTAGGTAGCTGTTTATCAGTAAATATCTCCACTGAGATAAAGAAAAGCAGTAGCTTAATAAATTAAGTAATTCCTGGTATGGATACTGTACTGGTAACTCCCCAAAAGAATCTGGATTGTGGTGAGGGGAACAGAGAAAAAAGCTCATTTAGGACCTGAACGTACAAATGGGTAGGTAGCTGTATATCAGATAGTAAACCTTCTGAGAATAAAAACAGCTGGAGCTTGTTAAGGAAATTACACAGGGGAAGGATAATGTACTGGGAACTCCTCAGAAGAATCTGATTTGTGGTGAGGGGAGAGAGATAAAAGCTCATTTAGGAACGACATGAACATGCTGCGTAGTGCAGCTTTATCAGAAATATCTCCACTGAGATTAAGAAAAGCAGTAGCTTAATAAATTAAGTACTTCCTGGTATGGTTACTGTACTGGAACTCCCAAAAGAATCTGGATTGTGGTGAGGGAACAGAGAAAAAAGCTCATTTAGGACCGCACACGAAGGGGGTAGGCAGCTGTATATCAGGAGTAAAACTTCTGAGAATAAAAACAGCTGGAGCTTGTTAAGGTAATTACACCTGGAAAGGATAATCTGTACTGGGAACTCCACAGAAGAATCTGATTTGTGGTGAGGGGAGAGAGATAAAAGCTCATTTAGGAACGACATGAACATGCTGCGTAGGTAGCTGTTTATCAGTAAATATCTCCACTGAGATTAAGAAAAGCAGTAGCTTAATAAATTAAGTACTTCCTGGTATGGTTACTGTACTGGTAATCCCCAAAAGAATCTGGATTGTGGTGAGGGAACAGAGAAAAAAGCTCATTTAGGACCTGCACTTACGAAGGGCGTAGGCAGCTGTATATCAGGGAGTAAAACTTCTGAGAATAAAGTCAGCTGGAGCTTTGTTAAGGTAATTACACAGGGGAAAGGATAATGTACTGGGAACTCCTCAGAAGAATCTGATTTGTGGTGAGGGGAGAGAGATAAAAGCTCATTTAGGACATGAACATGCAGCGTAGGTAGCTGTTTATCAGTAAATATCTCCACTGAGATAAGAAAAGCATAGCTTAATAAATTAAGTAATTCCTGGTATGGATACTGTACTGGTAACTCCCCAAAAGAATCTGGATTGTGGAGAGGGAACAGAGAAAAAAGCTCATTTAGGACCTGCACGTACGAAAGGGGGTAGGCAGCTGTATATCAGGGAGTATCTCCACTGAGAATAAAAACAGCTGGAGCTTGTTAAGGTAATTACACATGGAAAGGATAATGTACTGGGAACTCCTCAGAAGAATCTGGATTTGTGGTGAGGGAGAGAGATAAAAGCTCATTTAGGAACGACATGAAATGCTGTAGGTAGCTGTTTATCAGTAAATATCTCCACTGAGATTAAGAAAAGCATTAGCTTAATAAATAAGTAATTCCTGGAAATGGTTACTGTACTGGGAACTCCCAAAGAATCTGGATTGTGGTGAGGGAACAGAGAAAAAAGCTCATTTAGGACCTGACGTACGAAGGGGGTAGGCAGCTGTATATCGGAGTAAACCTTCTGAGAATAAAAACAGCTAGCTTGTTAAGGTAATTACACTGGAAAGGATAATGTACTGGGAACTCCCAGAAGAATCTGATTTGTGGTGAGGGAACAGAGAGATAAAAGCTCATTTAGGAACGACATTAACATGCTGCGTAGGTAGCTGTTTATCAGTAAATATCTCCACTGAGATTAAGAAAAGCAGTAGATTAATAAATTAAGTACTTCCTGGTATGGTTACTGTACTGGGTAACTCCCCAAAAGAATCTGGATTGTGGTGAGGGAACAGAAAAATAGCTCATTTAGGACCTGCACGTACGAAGGGGGTAGGCAGCTGTATATCAGGGAGTAAAACTTCTGAGAATAAAAACAGCTGGAGCTTGTTAAGGGAATTACACAGGGGAAAGGATAATGTACTGGGAACTCCTCAGAAGAATCTGATTTGTGGTGAGGGGAGAGAGATAAAAGCTCATTTAGGAACGACATACATGCTGCGTAGGTAGCTGTTAATCAGAACATATCTCCACTGAGATTAAGAAAAGTAGTAGCTTAATTGTTAAGTACTTCCTGGTAGGATACTGTACTGGTAACTCCCAAAGAATCTGGATTGTGGTGAGGGAACAGAGAAAAAAGCTCATTTAGGACCTGCACACGAAGGGGGTAGGCAGCTGTATATCAGGGAGTAAACCTTCTGAGAATTAAACAGCTGGAGCTTGTTAAGGTAATTCACAGGGAAAGGATAATGTACTGGTAACTCCTCAGAAGAATCTGATTTGTGGTGAGGGGAGAGAGATATAAGCTCATTTAGGAACGACATGAACATGCTGCGTAGGTAGCTGTTTATCAGTAAATATCTCCACTGAGATTAAGAAAAGCAGTAGCTTAATAAATTAAGTACTTCCTGGTATGGTTACTGTACTGGCAACTCAGCAAAAGAATCTGGATTGTGGTGAGGGAACAGAGAAAAAAGCTCATTTAGGACCTGCACTTACGAAGGGGGTAGGCAGCTGTATATCAGGGAGTAAACCTTCTGAGAATAAAAACAGCTGGAGCTTGTTAAGGTAATTACACAGGGGAAAGGATAATGCACTGGGAACTACTCAGAAGAATCTGATTTGTGGTGAGGGGAGAGAGATAAAAGCTCATTTAGGAACGACATGAATATGCTGCGTAGGTAGCTGTTTATCAGTAAATATCTCCACTGAGATTAAGAAAAGCATTAGCTTAATAAATCAAGTACATCCTGGTATGGTTACTGTACTGGTAACTCCCCAAAAGAATCTGGATTGTGTTGAGGGAACAGAGAAAAAAGCTCATTTAGGACCTGCACTTACGAAGGGGGTAGGCAGTTGTATATCAGGGAGTAAACCTTCTGAGAATGAAAACAGCAGGAGCTTATAAAGGTAATTACACAGGGGAAAGGATAATGTACTGGGAACTCCTCAGAAGAATCTGATTTGTGGTGAGGGGAGAGAGATAAAAGCTCATTTAGGAACGACATGAACATGCTACGTAGGTAGCTGTTTATCAGTAAATATCTCCACTGAGATTAAGAAAAGCAGTAGCTTAATAAATTAAGTACTTCCTGGTATGGTTACTGTACTGGTAACTCCCCAAAAGAATGTGGATTGTGGTGAGGGAACAGAGAAAAAAGCTCATTTAGGGCCTGAACTTACGAATGGGGTAGGAGGCTGTATATGAGGGAGTAAACCTTCTGAGAATAAAAACAGCTGGAGCTTGTTATGGTAATTACACAGGGGAGAGGATAATGTACTGGGAACTCCTCAGAAGAATCTGATTTGTGGTGAGGGGAGAGAGATAAAAGCTCATTTATGAACGAAATGAACATGCTGCATATGTAGCTGTTTATCAGTAAATATCTCAACTGATATTAAGAAAAGCAGTAGCTTAATAAATTAAGTACTTCCTGGTATGGTTACTGTACTGGTAACTCCCCAAAAGATTCTGGATTGTGGTGAGGGAACAGAGAAAAAAGCTCATTTAGGACCAGCACTTACGAAGGGGGTAGGCAGCTGTATATCAGGGAGTAAAACTTCTGAGAATAAAAACAGCTGGAGCTTGTTATGGTAATTACACAGGGGAAAGGATAATGTACTGGGAACTCCTCAGAAGAATCTGATTTGTGGTGAGGGGAGAGAGATAAAAGCTCATTTAGGAACGACATGAACATGCTGCGTAGGTAGTTGTTTATCAGTAAATATCTCCACTGAGATTAAGAAAAGCAGTAGCTTATAAATTAAGTAATTCCTGGTATGGATACTGTACTGGTAACTCCCCAAAAGAATCTGGATTGTGGTGAGGGAACAGAGAAAAAAGCTCATTTAGGACCTGCACTTACGAAGGGCGTAGGCAGTTGTATATCAGGGAGTAAAACTTCTGAGAATAAAAACAGCTGGAGCTTTGTAAGGTAATTACACAGGGGAAAGGATAATGTACTGGGAACTCCTCAGAAGAATCTGATTTGTGGTGAGGGGAGAGAGATAAAAGCTCATTTATGAACGACATGAACATGCTGCGTAGGTAGCTTTTTATCAGAAAATATCTCCACTGAGATAAAGAAAAGCAGTAGCTTAATAAATTAAGTAATTCCTGGTATGGATACTGTACTGGTAACTCCCCAAAAGAATCTGGATTGTGGTGAGGGAACAGAAAAAAAAGCTCATTTAGGACCTGCACGTACAAAGGGGGTAGGCAGCTGTATATCAGGGAGTAAACCTTCTGACTATAAAAACAGCTGGAGCTTGTTAAGGAAATTACACAGGGGAAAGGATAATGTATTGGGAACTCCTCAGAAGAATCTGATTTGTGGTGAGGGGAGAGAGATAAAAGCTCATTTAGGAACGACATGAACATGCTGCGTAGGTAGCTTTTTATCAGAATATATCTCCACTGAGATTAAGAAAAGCAGTAGCTTAATAAAGTAAGTACTTCCTGGCATGGTTACTGTACTGGTAACTCCACAAAAGAATCTGGATTGTGGTGAGGGAACAGAGAAAAAAGCTCATTTATGACCTGCACGTACGAAGGGGGTAGGCAGCAGTATATCAAGGAGTAAACCTTCTGAGAATAAAAACAGCTAGAGCTTGTTAAGGTAATTACACCTGGGAAAGGATAATCTACTGGGAACTCCACAGAAGAATCTGATTTGTGGTGAGGGGAGAGAGATAAAAGCTCATTTAGGAACGACATGAACATGCTGCGTATGTAGCTGTTTATCAGTAAATATCTCCACTGAGATTAAGAAAAGCAGTAGCTTAATAAATTAAGTACTTCCTGGTATGGTTACTGTACTGCTAACTCCCCAAAAGAATCTGGATTGTGGTGAGGGAACAGAAAAAATAGCTCATTTAGGACCTGCACGTACGAAGGGGGTAGGCAGCTGTATATCAGGGAGTAAAACTTCTGAGAATAAAAACAGCTGGAGCTTGTTAAGGGAATTACACAGGGGAAATGGATAATGTACTGGGAACTCCTCAGAAGAATCTGATTTGTGGTGAGGGGAGAGAGATAAAAGCTCATTTAGGAACGACATGAACATGCTGCGTAGGTAGCTGTTAATCAGAACATATCTCCACTGAGATTAAGAAAAGCAGTAGCTTAATAAAGTAAGTACTTCCTGGTATGGGTACTGTACTGGTAACTCCCGAAAAGAATCTGGATTGTGGTGAGGGAACAGAGAAAAAAGCTCATTTAGGACCTGCACGTACGAAGGGGGTAGGCAGCTGTATATCAGGGAGTAAACCTTCTGAGAATAAAAACAGCTGGAGCTTGTTAAGGTAATTTCACAGGGGAAAGGATAATGTACTGGAAACTCCTCAGAAGAATCTGATTTGTGGTGAGGGGAGAGAGATATAAGCTCATTTAGGAACGACATGAACATGCTGTAGGTAGCTGTTTATCAGTAAATATCTCCACTGAGATTAAGAAAAGCAGTAGCTTAATAAATTAAGTACTTCCTGGTATGGTTACTGTACTGGCAACTCAGCAAAAGAATCTGGATTGTGGTGAGGGAACAGAGAAAAAAGCTCATTTAGGACCTGCACTTACGAAGGGGGTAGGCAGCTGTATATCAGGGAGTAAACCTTCTGAGAATAAAAACAGCTGGAGCTTGTTAAGGTAATTACACAGGGGAAAGGATAATGCACTGGGAACTCCCTCAGAAGAATCTGATTTGTGGTGAGGGGAAAGAGATAAAAGCTCATTTAGGAACGACATGAATATGCTGCGTAGGTAGCTGTTTATCAGTAAATATCTCCACTGAGATTAAGAAAAGCATTAGCTTAATAAATCAAGTACATCCTGGTATGGTTACTGTACTGGTAACTCCCCAAAAGAATCTGGATTGTGTTGAGGGAACAGAGAAAAAAGCTCATTTAGGACCTGCACTTACGAAGGGGGTAGGCAGTTGTATATCAGGGAGTAAACCTTCTGAGAATGAAAACAGCAGGAGCTTATAAAGGTAATTACACAGGGGAAAGGATAATGTACTGGGAACTCCTCAGAAGAATCTGATTTGTGGTGAGGGGAGAGAGATAAAAGCTCATTTAGGAACGACATGAACATGCTACGTAGGTAGCTGTTTATCAGTAAATATCTCCACTGAGATTAAGAAAAGCAGTAGCTTAATAAATTAAGTACTTCCTGGTATGGTTACTGTACTGGTAACTCCCCAAAAGAATGTGGATTGTGGTGAGGGAACAGAGAAAAAAGCTCATTTAGGGCCTGACTTACGAATGGGGTAGGAGGCTGTATATGAGGGAGTAAACCTTCTGAGAATAAAAACAGCTGGAGCTTGTTATGGTAATTACACAGGGGAGAGGATAATGTACTGGGAACTCCTCAGAAGAATCTGATTTGTGGTGAGGGAGAGAGATAAAAGCTCATTTATGAACGTGAACATGCTGCATATGTAGCTGTTTATCAGTAAATATCTCAACTGATATTAAGAAAAGCAGTAGCTTAATAAATTAAGTACTTCCTGGTATGGTTACTGTACTGGTAACTCCCCAAAAGATTCTGGATTGTGGTGAGGGAACAGAGAAAAAAGCTCATTTAGGACCAGCACTTACGAAGGGGGTAGGTAGCTGTTATATCAGTAAATATCTCCACTGAGATTAAAAAAGCAGTGGAGCTTGTTATGGTAATTACACTGGTATGGTTAACTGTACTGGTAACTCCCAAAGAATCTGGATTTGTGGTGAGGGAGAGAGATAAAAGCTCATTTATGAACGACATGAACAGGGGGTAGGCAGCTTTGTATATCAGGGAAAACCTTCTGAGAAAGAAAAGCAGTAGCTTATAAATTAAGTAATTACACTGGAAAGGATACTGTACTGGAACTCCTCAGAAGAATCTGATTTGTGGTGAGGGAACAGAGAAAAAAGCTCATTTAGGAACCTGCACTTACGAAGGGCGTAGGCAGTTGTTATATCAGTAAATATTCCACTGAGATTAAAAAGCAGTAGCTTTGTAAGTACTTCCTGGTAGGATACTGTACTGGTAACTCCCAGAAGAATCTGGATTGTGGTGAGGGAACAGAGAAAAAAGCTCATTTATGAACGACATGAACATGGGTAGGTAGCTTTTTATCAGAAAATATCTCCTTCTGAGATAAAAAAACAGTAGCTTGTTAAGTAATTACACTGGTAGGATAATGTACTGGGAACTCCCAGAAGAATCTGATTTGTGGTGAGGGGAGAGAGAAAAAGCTCATTTAGGACCTGCACATGAACAGGGGGTAGGTAGCTGTTTATCAGTAAATTCTGATATTAAGAAAAGCAGTAGCTTAATAAATTAAGTACTTCCTGGAAATGGTTACTGTACTGGTAACTCCCCAAAAGAATCTGGATTGTGGTGAGGGAGAGAGAAAAAGCTCATTTAGGAACGACATGAACATGCTGCGTAGGTAGCTTTTATCAGTAAATATCTCCACTGAGATTAAGAAAAGCAGTAGCTTAATAAAGTAAGTACTTCCTGGAAATGGTTACTGTACTGGTAACTCCTCAAAAGAATCTGGATTGTGGTGAGGGAACAGAGAAAAAAGCTCATTTAGGAACCTGACGTACGAAGGGGTAGGCAGCTGTTTATCAGTAATATCTCCACTGAGATTAAAAAAGCAGTAGCTTAATAAATAAGTACTTCCTGGAAATGGTTACTGTACTGGAACTCCCCAAAAGAATCTGGATTTGTGGTGAGGGAACAGAGAAAAAAGCTCATTTAGGAACTGCACTTACGAATGGCGTAGGTAGCTGTTTATCAGTAAAATCTCCACTGAGAATAAAAAACAGCTGGAGCTTAATAAATTAAGTACTTCCTGGTATGGTTAATGTACTGGGAACTCCTCAGAAGAATCTGATTGTGGTGAGGGGAGAGAAAAAAGCTCATTTAGGACCTGCACGTACGAATGCTGCGTAGGTAGCTGTTATCAAGTAATATCTCCACTGAGATAGAAAAGCAGTAGCTTAATAAATTAAGTAATTCCTGGTATGGATATGTACTGGTAACTCCCAAAAGAATCTGGATTTGTGGTGAGGGGAGAAGAAAAAGCTCATTTAGGACCTGACATGAACAGGGGCGTAGGCAGCTGTATATCAGAAATATCTCCACTGAGATAAAAAACAGCTGGAGCTTTAAGGTAAGTATTACACTGGTAGGATAATGTACTGGGAACTCCTCAGAAGAATCTGATTTGTGGTGAGGGGAGAGAAAAAAGCTCATTTAGGACCTGCACACGAACATGCTGCGTAGGCAGCTGTTATCAGGGAGTAAACCTTCTGAGAATTAAAAAGCAGTGGAGCTTTAAGGTAAGTACTTCCTGGAAATGGTTACTGTACTGGAAACTCCTCAAAAGAATCTGGATTGTGGTGAGGGAACAGAGAAAAAGCTCATTTAGGACCTGCATGAACGAAGGGGGTAGGCAGCTGTATATCAGTAAAATCTCCTTCTGAGAATAAAAACAGTAGCTTAATAAATTAAGTACTTCCTGGTATGGTTAATGTACTGGAACTCCACAAAAGAATCTGATTTGTGGTGAGGGAGAGAAAAAAGCTCATTTAGGAACGACATGAACATGCTGCGTAGGTAGCTGTTTATCAGTAAATATCTCCACTGAGATTAAGAAAAGCAGTAGCTTGTTAAGGTAATTACACAGGGGTAGGATATGTACTGGGAACTAAATCAAAGAATCTGGATTGTGGTGAGGGGAGAGAGAAAAAGCTCATTTAGGAACTGCACTTGAAATGCTGGTAGGCAGCTGTATATCAGTAAACCTTCTGAGATTAAAAAACAGCTAGCTTAACAAATAAGTACACTGGTATGGTTACTGTACTGGGAACTCCCCAAAAGAATCTGGATTTGTGGTGAGGGAGAGAGATAAAAGCTCATTTAGGACTGCACTTACGTAGGGGGTAGGCAGTGTTATCAGTAATATCTCCACTGAGATTAAGAAAAGCATAGCTTAATAAAGGTAATTACACTGGTAGGTTACTGTACTGGTAACTCCCCAAAAGAATCTGGATTGTGGTGAGGGGAACAGAGAAAAAAGCTCATTTAGGACGACATGAACATGCTACGTAGGTAGCTGTTTATCAGTAAATATCTCCACTGAGATTAAGAAAAGCAGTAGCTTAAATTAAGTATTCCTGGTATGGATACTGTACTGGAACTCCCCAAAAGAATCTGGATTGTGGTGAGGGAACAGAGAGAAAAAGCTCATTTAGGCCTGCACTTACGAATGGGGTAGGTAGCTGTTATATCAGTAAACCTTCTGAGATAAAAACAGCTAGCTTGTTAAATAAGTAATTACACAGGGGGTAGGATATGTACTGGGAACTCCCCAGAAGAATCTGATTTGTGGTGAGGGGAGAGAGATAAAAGCTCATTTATGAACGACATGAACATGGCATAGGTAGCTGTTTATCAGTAAATATCTACTGAGATTAAGAAAAGCAGTAGCTTAATAAATTAAGTACTTCCTGGTATGGTTACTGTACTGGTAACTCCCAAAGAATCTGGATTGTGGTGAGGGAACAGAGAAAAAAGCTCATTTAGGACCGCACTTACGAAGGGGGTAGGCAGCTGTATATCAGGGAGTAAAATTCTGAGAATAAAAACAGCTGGAGCTTGTTAAATGGTAATTACACAGGGGAAAGGATATGTACTGGGAACTCCTCAGAAGATCTGATTTGTGGTGAGGGGAGAGAGATAAAAGCTCATTTAGGAACGACATGAACATACTGCGTAGGTAGCTGTTTATCAGTAAATATCTCCACTGAGATTAAGAAAAGCAGTAGCTAATAAATTAAGTACTTCCTGGTATGGTTACTGTACTGGTAACTCCCCAAAGAATCTGGATTGTGGTGAGGGAACAGAGAAAAAAGCTCATTTAGGACCTGCACTTACGAAGGGCGTAGGCAGCTGTATATCAGGGAGTAACAACTTCTGAGAATAAAAACAGCTGAGCTTTGTAAGGTAATTACACAGGGGAAAGGATAATGTACTGGGAACTCCTCAGAAGAATCTGATTTGTGGTGAGGGGAGAGAGATAAAAGCTCATTTATGAACGACATGAACATGCTGCGTAGGTAGCTTTTATCAGAAAATATCTCCACTGAGATAAAGAAAAGCAGTAGCTTAATAAATTAAGTAATTCCTGGTATGGATACTGTACTGGTAACTCCCCAAAGAATCTGGATTGTGGTGAGGGAACAGAGAAAAAAGCTCATTTAGGAACGACAGAACATGCTGCGTAGGTAGCTGTTTATCAGTAAATATCTCTGAGAATTAAGAAAAGCAGTAGCTTAATAAATTAAGTACTTCCTGGTATGGTTACTGTACTGGTAACTCCTCAGAAGAATCTGGATTTGTGGTGAGGGAACAGAGAAAAAAGCTCATTTAGGACCTGCACTTACGAAGGGGGTAGGCAGCTGTATATCAGGGAGTAAACCTTCTGAGAATAAAAAAGCAGAGCTTTGTTAAGGTAATTACACAGGGGAAAGGATAATGTACTGGGAACTCCTCAGAAGAATCTGATTTGTGGTGAGGGGAGAGAATAAAGCTCATTTAGGAACCTGACGAAAGCTAGGTAGCTGTTTATCAGTAAATATCTCCACTGAGATTAAAAAGCAGCTAGCTTAATAAATTAAGTATGGTATGGTTATGTACTGGGAACTCCCCAAAGAATCTGGATTGTGGTGAGGGAACAGAGAAAAAAGCTCATTTAGGACCTGCACTTACGAATGGGTAGGCAGCTGTATATCAGTAAACCTTCTGAGATAAAAAAGCAGTAGCTTATAAATATGTATTCACAGGGGAAAGGATAATGTACTGGGAACTCCCAGAAGAATCTGATTTGTGGTGAGGGGAGAGAGATAAAAGCTCATTTAGGAACCTGACTTACGAATGGGTAGGTAGCTGTTTATCAGTAAATATCTCCACTGAGATAAGAAAAGCAGTAGCTTAATAAATTAAGTAATTCCTGGTATGGATACTGTACTGGTAACTCCCCAAAGAATCTGGATTGTGGTGAGGGAACAGAGAAAAAGCTCATTTAGGAACGACATGACATGGGTAGGCAGCTGTATATCAGTAAAACCTTCTGAGAATAAAAACAGCTGGAGCTTGTTAAGTATTCACAGGGGAAAGGATAATGTACTGGGAACTCCTCAGAAGAATCTGATTTGTGGTGAGGGGAGAGAGATAAAAGCTCATTTAGGACTGACACGAAATGCTGGTAGGTAGCTGTTTATCAGTAAATTCTGAGAATTAAGAAAAGCAGTAGCTTAATAAATTAAGTACTTCCTGGTATGGTTACTGTACTGGTAACTCCCAAAAGAATCTGGATTGTGGTGAGGGAACAGAGAAAAAAGCTCATTTAGGACCGACATGAACGAAGGGGCGTAGGCAGCTGTATATCAGGGAGTAAAATCTCCACTGAGAATAAAAACAGCTGGAGCTTGTTAAGGTAATTACCTGGAAATGGATAATGTACTGGGAACTCCCAGAAGAATCTGATTTGTGGTGAGGGGAGAGAGATAAAAGCTCATTTAGGAACGACATGAACATGCTGCGTAGGCAGCTGTTTATCAGTAAATATCTCCACTGAGATTAAGAAAAGCAGTAGCTTGTTAAGTAATTACCTGGTATGGTTACTGTACTGGAACTCCCCAAAAGAATCTGGATTGTGGTGAGGGAACAGAGAAAAAAGCTCATTTAGGACCTGAACATGCTGGTAGGTAGCTGTTATATCAGTAAATAAAACACTGAGATTAGAAAACAGTAGCTAATTTAAGGTAATTACACAGGGGAAAGGATAATGTACTGGGAACTCCTCAGAAGAATCTGATTTGTGGTGAGGGGAGAGAGATAAAAGCTCATTTAGGACTGACATGACATGGCGTAGGTAGCTGTTATCAGAGTAAATATCTCTGAGATAAAAACAGCTAGCTTAATAAATTAAGTAATTCCTGGTATGGTTACTGTACTGGTAACTCCCCAAAAGAATCTGGATTTGTGGTGAGGGGAACAGAAAAAAGCTCATTTAGGACCTGCACGTACAGGGGGTAGGCAGCTGTATATCAGTAAATATCTCCACTGAGATAAAAACAGCTGGAGCTAATAAATTAAGTAGTTCCTGGAAAGGATAATGTACTGGGAACTCCTCAGAAGAATCTGATTTGTGGTGAGGGAGAGAGATAAAAGCTCATTTAGGAACGACATGAATGCTGGTAGGTAGCTTTATCAGAGTATATCTCCACTGAGATTAAGAAAAGCAGTAGCTTTTAAGTAATTCCTGGTAGGTTACTGTACTGGGAACTCCACAAAGAATCTGGATTGTGGTGAGGGAACAGAGAAAAAAGCTCATTTAGGACCTGACATGTACGAAGGGGGTAGGCAGCTGTATATCAAGGAGTAAACCTTCTGAGAATAAAAAAGCAGTAGCTTGTTAAGGTAATTCCTGGGAAAGGATAATGTACTGGGAACTCCCAGAAGAATCTGATTTGTGGTGAGGGAGAGAGATAAAAGCTCATTTAGGAACCTGACATTACGAATGCTGCGTAGGTAGCTGTTTATCAGTAAATATCTCCACTGAGATTAAGAAAAGCAGTAGCTTAATAAATTAAGTACTTCCTGGTATGGTTACTGTACTGGAACTCCCCAAAAGATCTGGATTTGTGGTGAGGGAGAGAAAAAAGCTCATTTAGGACCTGCACGTACGAAGGGGGTAGGCAGCTGTATATCAGGGAGTAAAACCACTGAGAATAAAAACAGCTGGAGCTTGTTAAGGGAATTACACAGGGGAAAGGATAATGTACTGGGAACTCCTCAGAAGAATCTGATTTGTGGTGAGGGGAGAGAGATAAAAGCTCATTTAGGAACGACACGACATGCTGCGTAGGTAGCTGTTAATCAGAAGTCAATCTCCACTGAGATTAAAAACAGTAGCTTTTAAGTACTTCCTGGTAGGTACTGTACTGGTAACTCCGAAAAGAATCTGGATTGTGGTGAGGGAACAGAGAAAAAAGCTCATTTAGGACCTGCATACGAAGGGGGTAGGCAGCTGTATATCAGGGAGTAAACCTTCTGAGAATTAAAAACAGCTGGAGCTTGTTAAGAAGTATTCACAGGGGAAAGGATAATGTACTGGAACTCCTCAGAAGAATCTGATTTGTGGTGAGGGGAGAGAGAAAAGCTCATTTAGGAACGACATGAACATGCTGCGTAGGTAGCTGTTTATCAGTAAATATCTCCACTGAGATTAAGAAAAGCAGTAGCTTAATAAATTAAGTATTTCCTGGTATGGTTACTGTACTGGTAACTCCCCAAAAGAATCTGGATTGTGGTGAGGGAACAGAGAAAAAAGCTCATTTAGGACCTGCACTTACGAAGGGGGTAGGCAGCTGTATATCAGGGAGTAAACCTTCTGAGAATAAAAACAGCTGGAGCTTGTTAAGGTAATTACACAGGGGAAAGGATAATACTGGGAACTACTCAGAAGAATCTGATTTGTGGTGAGGGGAGAGAGATAAAAGCTCATTTAGGAACGACATGAACATATGCTGCATAGGTAGCTGTTTATCAGTAAATATCTCCACTGAGATTAAGAAAAGCAGTAGCTTAATAAATTAAGTACATCCTGGTATGGTTACTGTACTGGTAACTCCCCAAAAGAATCTGGATTGTGGTGAGGGAACAGAGAAAAAAGCTCATTTAGGACCTGCACTTACGAAGGGGGTAGGCAGCTGTATATCAGGGAGTAAACCTTCTGAGAATAAAAACAGCAGGAGCTTGTTAAGGTAATTACACAGGGGAAAGGATAATGTACTGGGAACTCCTCAGAAGAATCTGATTTGTGGTGAGGGGAGAGAGATAAAAGCTCATTTAGGAACGACATGAACATGCTACGTAGGTAGCTGTTTATCAGTAAATATCTCCACTGAGATTAAGAAAAGCAGTAGCTTAATAAATTAAGTACTTCCTGGTATGGTTACTGTACTGGTAACTCCCCAAAAGAATCTGGATTGTGGTGAGGGAACAGAGAAAAAAGCTCATTTAGGCCTGAACTTACGAATGGGGTAGGAGCTGTATATGAGGGAGTAAACCTTCTGAGAATAAAAACAGCTGGAGCTTGTTAATGGTAATTACACAGGGGAGAGGATAATGTACTGGGAACTCCTCAGAAGAATCTGATTTGTGGTGAGGGGAGAGAGATAAAAGCTCATTTAGGAACGAAATGAACATGCTGCATAGGTAGCTGTTTATCAGTAAATATCTCAACTGAGATTAAGAAAAGCAGTAGCTTAATAAATTAAGTACTTCCTGGTATGGTTACTGTACTGGTAACTCCCCAAAAATCTGGATTGTGGTGAGGGAACAGAGAAAAAGCTCATTTAGGACCAGCACTTACGAAGGGGGTAGGCAGCTGTATATCAGGGAGTAAAACTTCTGAGAATAAAAACAGCTGGAGCTTGTTAATGGTAATTACACAGGAAAGGATAATGTACTGGGAACTCCTCAGAAGAATCTGATTTGTGGTGAGGGGAGAGAGATAAAAGCTCATTTAGGAACGACATGAACATGCTGCGTAGGTAGCTGTTTATCAGTAAATATCTCCACTGAGATTAAGAAAAGCAGTAGCTTAATAAATTAAGTACTTCCTGGTATGGTTACTGTACTGGTAACTCCCCAAAAGAATCTGGATTGTGGTGAGGGAACAGAGAAAAAAGCTCATTTAGGACCTGCACTTACGAAGGGCGTAGGCAGCTGTATATCAGGGAGTAAAACTTCTGAGAATAAAAACAGCTGGAGCTTTGTAAGGTAATTACACAGGGGAAAGGATAATGTACTGGGAACTCCTCAGAAGAATCTGATTTGTGGTGAGGGGAGAGAGATAAAAGCTCATTTGAACGACATGAACATGCTGCGTAGGTAGCTTTTATCAGAAAATATCTCCACTGAGATAAAGAAAAGCAGTAGCTTAATAAATTAAGTAATTCCTGGTATGGATACTGTACTGGTAACTCCCCAAAAGAATCTGGATTGTGGTGAGGGAACAGAAAAAAAGCTCATTTAGGACCTGCACGTACAAAGGGGGTAGGCAGCTGTATATCAGGGAGTAAACCTTCTGAGACTATAAAAACAGCTGGAGCTTGTTAAGGAAATTAACACAGGGGAAAGGATAATGTACTGGGAACTCCTCAGAAGAATCTGATTTGTGGTGAGGGGAGAGAGATAAAAGCTCATTTAGGAACGACATGAACATGCTGCGTAGGTAGCTTTTTATCAGAATATATCTCCACTGAGATTAAGAAAAGCAGTAGCTTAATAAAGTAAGTACTTCCTGGCATGGTTACTGTACTGGTAACTCCACAAAAGAATCTGGATTGTGGTGAGGGAACAGAGAAAAAAGCTCATTTATGACCTGCACGTACGAAGGGGGTAGGCAGCTGTATATCAAGGAGTAAACCTTCTGAGAATAAAAACAGCTGGAGCTTGTTAAGGTAATTACACCTGGGAAAGGATAATCTACTGGGAACTCCACAGAAGAATCTGATTTGTGGTGAGGGGAGAGAGATAAAAGCTCATTTAGGAACGACATGAACATGCTGCGTATGTAGCTGTTTATCAGTAAATATCTCCACTGAGATTAAGAAAAGCAGTAGCTTAATAAATTAAGTACTTCCTGGTATGGTTACTGTACTGCTAACTCCCCAAAAGAATCTGGATTGTGGTGAGGGAACAGAGAAAAAAGCTCATTTAGGACCTGCACGTACGAAGGGGGTAGGCAGCTGTATATCAGGGAGTAAACCTTCTGAGAATAAAAACAGCTGGAGCTTGTTAAGGGAATTACACAGGGGAAAGGATAATGTACTGGGAACTCCTCAGAAGAATCTGATTTGTGGTGAGGGGAGAGAGATAAAAGCTCATTTAGGAACGACATGAACATGCTGCGTAGGTAGCTGTTATCAGTAAATATCTCCACTGAGATTAAGAAAAGCAGTAGCTTAATAAAGTAAGTACTTCCTGGTATGGGTACTGTACTGGTAACTCCCGAAAAGAATCTGGATTGTGGTGAGGGAACAGAGAAAAAAGCTCATTTAGGACCTGCACGTACGAAGGGGGTAGGCAGCTGTATATCAGGGAGTAAACCTTCTGAGAATAAAAACAGCTGGAGCTTGTTAAGGTAATTTCACAGGGGAAAGGATAATGTACTGGAAACTCCTCAGAAGAATCTGATTTGTGGTGAGGGGAGAGAGATAAAGCTCATTTAGGAACGACATGAACATGCTGCTAGGTAGCTGTTTATCAGTAAATATCTCCACTGAGATTAAGAAAAGCAGTAGCTTAATAAATTAAGTACTTCCTGGTATGGTTACTGTACTGGCAACTCAGCAAAAGAATCTGGATTGTGGTGAGGGAACAGAGAAAAAAGCTCATTTAGGACCTGCACTTACGAAGGGGGTAGGCAGCTGTATATCAGGGAGTACCTTCTGAGAATAAAAACAGCTGGAGCTTGTTAAGGTAATTCACAGGGGAAAGGATAATGCACTGGGAAATCCTGAGAAGAATCTGATTTGTGGTGAGGGGAGAGAGATAAAAGCTCATTTAGGAACGACATGAATATGCTGCGTAGGTAGCTGTTTATCAGTAAATATCTCCACTGAGATTAAGAAAAGCAGTAGCTTAATAAATTCAAGTACATCCTGGTATGGTTACTGTACTGGTAACTCCCCAAAAGAATCTGGATTGTGGTGAGGGAACAGAGAAAAAGCTCATTTAGGACCTGCACTTACGAAGGGGGTAGGCAGTTGTATATCAGGGAGTAAACCTTCTGAGAATGAAAACAGCAGGAGCTTATAAAGGTAATTACACAGGGGAAAGGATAATGTACTGGGAACTCCTCAGAAGAATCTGATTTGTGGTGAGGGGAGAGAGATAAAAGCTCATTTAGGAACGACATGAACATGCTACGTAGGTAGCTGTTTATCAGTAAATATCTCCACTGAGATTAAGAAAAGCAGTAGCTTAATAAATTAAGTACTTCCTGGTATGGTTACTGTACTGGTAACTCCCCAAAAGAATGTGGATTGTGGTGAGGGAACAGAGAAAAAAGCTCATTTAGGCCTGACACGAATGGGGTAGGAGCTGTATATGAGGGAGTAAAACCTTCTGAGAATAAAAACAGCTGGAGCTTGTTATTAATTACACAGGGGGAGGATAATGTACTGGGAACTCCTCAGAAGAATCTGATTTGTGGTGAGGGAGAGAGATAAAAGCTCATTTAGGAACCTGAACATGCTGCATATGTAGCTGTTTATCAGTAAATATCTGAGATATTAAGAAAAGCAGTAGCTTAATAAATTAAGTACTTCCTGGTATGGTTACTGTACTGGTAACTCCCCAAAAGATCTGGATTGTGGTGAGGGAACAGAGAAAAAAGCTCATTTAGGACCAGCACTTACGAAGGGGGTAGGCAGCTGTATATCAGGGAGTAAAACTTCTGAGAATAAAAACAGCTGGAGCTTGTTAATGGTAATTACACAGGGGAAAGGATAATGTACTGGGAACTCCTCAGAAGAATCTGATTTGTGGTGAGGGAGAGAGATAAAAGCTCATTTAGGAACGACATACGAACTGCGTAGGCAGCTGTTATCAGAATAATATCTCCACTGAGATAAGAAAAGCAGTAGCTTTAAATTAAGTAATTCCTGGTATGGATACTGTACTGGTAACTCCCCAAAAGAATCTGGATTGTGGTGAGGGAACAGAGAAAAAGCTCATTTAGGACCTGCACTTACGAAGGGCGTAGGCAGCTGTATATCAGGGAGTAAAACTTCTGAGAATAAAAACAGCTGGAGCTTTTAAGGTAATTACACAGGGGAAAGGATAATGTACTGGGAACTCCTCAGAAGAATCTGATTTGTGGTGAGGGGAGAGAGATAAAAGCTCATTTAGGAACGACATGAACATGCTGCGTAGGTAGCTGTTATCAGCAGTCTCCACTGAGATAAAGAAAAGCAGTAGCTTTAAATTAAGTAATTCCTGGTATGGATACTGTACTGGTAACTCACAAAGAATCTGGATTGTGGTGAGGGAACAGAGAAAAAGCTCATTTAGGAACGACATGAACATGCTGCGTAGGTAGCTGTTTATCAGTAAATATCTCCACTGAGATTAAGAAAAGCAGTAGCTTAATAAATTAAGTACTTCCTGGTATGGTTACTGTACTGGTAACTCCCAAAAGAATCTGGATTGTGGTGAGGGAACAGAGAAAAAAGCTCATTTAGGAACGACACGAACATGCTGCGTAGGTAGCTGTTTATCAGTAAATATCTCCACTGAGATTAAGAAAAGCAGTAGCTTAATAAATTAAGTACTTCCTGGTATGGTTACTGTACTGGTAACTCCCCAAAAGAATCTGGATTGTGGTGAGGGAACAGGGAAAAAAGCTCATTTAGGAACGACACGAACATGCTGCGTAGGTAGCTGTTTATCAGTAAATATCTCCACTGAGATTAAGAAAAGCAGTAGCTTAATAAATTAAGTACTTCCTGGAATGGTTACTGTACTGGAACTCCCCAAAAGAATCTGGATTTGTGGTGAGGGAACAGAGAAAAAAGCTCATTTAGGACCTGCACTTACGAAGGGGGTAGGCAGCTTACATCAGGGAGTAAACCTTCTGAGAATAAAAACAGCTGGAGCTTCTTAAGGAAATTAAACAGGGGAAAGAATAAAGTACTGGGAACTCCTCAGAAGAATCTGATTTGTGGTGAGGGAGAGAGATAAAAGCTCATTTAGGAACGACATGTACATGCTGCGTAGGTAGCTGTTTATCAGTAAATATCTCCACTGAGATTAAGAAAAGCAGTAGCTTAATAAATTAAGTACTTCCTGGTATGGATACTGTACTGGTAACTCCCAAAAGAATCTGGATTTGTGGTGAGGGAACAGAGAAAAAAGCTCATTTAGGACCTGACGAAGGGGCGTAGGCAGCTGTTATATCAGGGAGTAAACCTTCTGAGAATAAGAAAACAGCTGGAGCTTGTTAAGGTAATTACACAGTATGAAAGGATAATGTACTGGAACTCCCAGAAGAATCTGATTTGTGGTGAGGGGAGAGAGATAAAAGCTCATTTATGAACGACATGAACATGCTGCGTAGGTAGCTGTTTATCAGTAAATATCTCCACTGAATTAAGAAAAGCAGTGGAGCTTATAAAATGTACTTCCTGGTATGGTTAATGTACTGGTAACTCCCAAAAGAATCTGGATTGTGGTGAGGGAACAGAGAAAAAAGCTCATTTAGGAACGACACGAACATGCTGCGTAGGTAGCTGTTTATCAGTAAATATCTCCACTGAGATTAAGAAAAGCAGTAGCTTAATAAATTAAGTACTTCCTGGTATGGTTACTGTACTGGAACTCCTCAGAAGAATCTGGATTGTGGTGAGGGAACAGAGAAAAAAGCTCATTTAGGAACCTGCACTTACGAAGGGGGTAGGCAGCTGTATATCAGTAAACCTTCTGAGAATAAAAACAGCTGGAGCTTGTTAAGGTAATTACACAGGGGAAAGGATAATGTACTGGGAACTCCCAGAAGAATCTGATTTGTGGTGAGGGGAGAGAGATAAAAGCTCATTTAGGAACGCACTTACGAAATGCTGGTAGGTAGCTGTTTATCAGTAAATTCTGAGATTAAAAACAGTAGCTTAATAAATAAGTACACTGGTATGGTTACTGTACTGGAACTCCCCAAAAGAATCTGGATTTGTGGTGAGGGAGAGAGAAAAAGTTCATTTAGGACCTGCACTTACATGCTGGTAGGCAGCTGTATATCAGTAAATATCTCCACTGAGATTAAGAAAAGCAGTAGCTTAATAAATTAAGTACTTCTTGGTATAGGTTATGTACTGGGAACTCCTCAGAAGAATCTGATTTGTGGTGAGGGGAACAGAGAATAAAAGCTCATTTAGGAACGACATGAACAGGGGCAAGGCAGCTGTTTATCAGTAAATATCTCCACTGAGATTGAAAACAGCTAGCTTGCTAATAATTTCACAGGGGTATGGATACTGTACTGGAACTCCCCAAAAGATCTGGATTGTGGTGAGGGAGAGAGAAAAAGCTCATTTAGGAACTGCACTTACGAATGGGTAGGTAGCTGTTATATCAGTAATACCTTCTGAGAATAAAAAAGCAGTAGCTTGTTAAGTAATTACACTGGTAGGATTGTACTGGGAACTCCCAGAAGAATCTGATTTGTGGTGAGGGGAGAGAGATAAAAGCTCATTTAGGAACGACATGAACATGCTGCGTAGGTAGCTGTTTATCAGTAAATATCTCCACTGAGATTAAGAAAAGCAGTAGCTTAATAAATTAAGTACTTCCTGGTATGGTTACTGTACTGGTAACCCCCCCAAAGAATCTGGATTGTGGTGAGGGAACAGAGAAAAAAGCTCATTTAGGACCTGCACTTACGAAGGGGGTAGGCAGCTGTATATCAGGGAGTATCGCTTCTGAGAATAAAAACAGCTGGAGCTTGTTAAGGTAATTACACAGGGGAAAGGATAATGTACTGGGAACTCCTCAGAAGAATCTGATTTGTGGTGAGGGGAGAGAGATAAAAGCTCATTTACGAACGACATGAACATACTGCGTAGGTAGCAGTTTATCAGTAAATATCTCCACTGAGATTAAGAAAAGCAGTAGCTTAATAAATTAAGTACTTCCTGGTATGGTTACTGTACTGGTAACTCCCCAAAAGAATCTGGATTGTGGTGAGGGAACAGAGAAAAAAGCTCATTTAGGACCTGCACTTACGAAGGGGGTAGGCAGCTGTATATCAGGCAGTCAACCTTCTGAGAATAAAAACAGCCTGAGCTTGTTAAGGTAATTACACAGGGGAAAGGATAATGTACTGGGAACTCCTCAGAAGAATCTGATTTGTGGTGAGGGGAGAGAGATAAACGCTCATTTCGGAACGACATGAACATGCTGCGTAGGTAGCTGTTTATCAGTAAATATCTCCACTGAGATTAAGAAAAGCAGTAGCTTAATAAATTAAGTACTTCCTGGTATGGTTACTGTACTGGTAACTCCCCAAAAGAATCTGGATTGTGGTGAGGGAACAGGGAAAAAAGCTCATTTAGGAACGACACGAACATGCTGCGTAGGTAGCTGTTTATCAGTAAATATCTCCACTGAGATTAAGAAAAGCAGTAGCTTAATAAATTAAGTACTTCCTGGTATGGTTACTGTACTGGTAACTCCCCAAAAGAATCTGGATTTGTGGTGAGGGAACAGAGAAAAAAGCTCATTTAGGACCTGCACTTACGAAAGTGGTAGGCAGCTGTATATCAGGCAGTCAACCTTCTGAGAATAAAAACAGCCTGAGCTTGTTAAGGTAATTACACAGAGGAAAGCATAATGTACTGGGAACTCCTCAGAAGAATCTGATTTGTGGTGAGGGGAGAGAGATAAAGCTCATTTAGGAACGACATGAACATGCTGCATAGGTAGCTGTTTATCAGTAAATATCTCCACTGAGATTAAGAAAAGCAGTAGCTTAATAAATTAAGTACTTCCTGGTATGGTTACTGTACTGGAAACTCCCCAAAAGTATCTGGATTGTGGTGAGGGAACAGAGAAAAAAGCTCATTTAGGACCTGCACTTACGAAGGGGGTAGGCAGCTGTATATCAGGGAGTAAACCTTCTGAGAATAAAAACAGCTGGAGCTTGTTAAGGAAATTACACAGGGGAAAGAATAAAGTACTGGGAACTCCTCAGAAGAATCTGATTTGTGGTGAGGGGAGAGAGATAAAAGCTCATTTAGGAACGACATGTACATGCTGCGTAGGTAGCTGTTTATCAGTAAATATCTCCACTGAGATTAAGAAAAGCAGTAGCTTAATAAATTAAGTACTTCCTGGTATGGTTACTGTACTGGTAACTCCCCAAAAGAATCTGGATTGTGGTGAGGGAACAGAGAAAAAAGCTCATTTAGGACCTGCACTTACGAAGGGGCAAGGCAGCTGAATATCAGGGAGTAAACCTTCTGAGAATAAAACAGCTGGAGCTTGTTAAGGTAATTTCACAGGGGAAAGGATAATGTACTGGGAACTCCTGAGAAGAATCTGATTTGTGGTGAGGGGAGAGAGATAAAAGCTCATTTAGGAACGACATGAACATGCTGCGTAGGTAGCTGTTTATCAGTAAATATCTCCACTGAGATTAAGAAAAGCAGTAGCTTAATAAATTAAGTACTTCCTGGTATGGTTATTGTACTGGTAACTCCCCAAAAGAATCTGGATTGTGGTGAGGGAACAGGAGAAAAAGCTCATTTAGGAACGACACGAACATGCTGCGTAGGTAGCTGTTTATCAGTAAATATCTCCACTGAGATTAAGAAAAGCAGTAGCTTAATAAATTAAGTACTTCCTGGAATGGTTACTGTACTGGTAACCCCCCCAAAGAATCTGGATTGTGGTGAGGGAACAGAGAAAAAAGCTCATTTAGGAACCTGCACTTACGAAGGGGGTAGGCAGCTGTATATCAGGGAATAAACCTTCTGAGAATAAAAACAGCTGGAGCTTGTTAAGGTAATTACACAGGGGAAAGGATAATGTACTGGGAACTCCTCAGAAGAATCTGATTTGTGGTGAGGGGAGAGAGATAAAAGCTCATTTAGGAACGACATGAACATGCTAAATAGGTAGCTGTTTATCAGTAAATATGTCCACTGAGATTAAGAAAGCAGTAGCTTAATAAATTAAGTACTTCCTGGTATGGATACTGTACTGGTAACTCCCGAAAAGAATCTGGATTGTGGTAGGGAACAGAGAAAAAAGCTTATTTAGGACCTGCACTTACGAAGCGGGTAGGCAGCTGTATATCAGTGAGTATCGCTTCTGAGAATAAAAACAGCTTGAGCTTGTTAAGGTAATTACACAGATGAAAGGATAATGTACTGGGAACTCCTCAGAAGAATCTGATTTGTGGTGAGGGGAGAGAGATAAAAGCTCATTTAGGAACGACATGAACATGCTGCATAGGTAGCTGTTTATCAGTAAATATCTCCACTGAGATTAAGAAAAGCAGTAGCTTAATAAATTAATGTACTTCCTGGTATGATTCCTGTACTGGTAACTCCCCAAAAGAATCTGGATTGTGGTGAGGGAACAGAGAAAAAAGCTCATTTAGGACCTGCACTTACGAAGGGGGTAGGCAGCTGTATATCAGGGAGTATCCTTCTGAGAATAAAAACACCTGGAGCTTGTTAAGGTAATTACACAGGGGAAAGGATATTGTACTGGGAACTCCTCAGAAGAATCTGATTTGTGGTGAGGGGAGAGAGATAAAAGCTCATTTAGGAACGACATGAACATGCTGCGTAGGTAGCTATTTATCAGTAAATATCTCCACTGAGATTAAGAAAAGCATTGGCTTAATAAATTAAGTACTTCCTGGTATGGTTACTGTACTGGTAACTCCCCAAAGAATCTGGATTGTGGTGAGGGAACAGAGAAAAAGCTCATTTAGGACCTGCACTTACGAAGGGGGTAGGAAGCTCTATATCGGAGTAAACATTCTGAGAATAAAAACAGCTGGAGCTTGTTAAGGTAATTACACAGGGGAAAGGATAATTTACTGGAAACTCCTCAGATGTATCTGATTTGTGGTGAGGGCAGAGAGAAAAACTTCATTTAGGAACGACATGAACATGCTGCGTATGTAGCTATTTATCAGTAAATATCTCCACTGAGATTAAGAAAAGCAGTAGCTTAATAAATTAAGTACTTCCTGGTATGGTTACTGTACTGGTAACTCCCCAAAAGAATCTGGATTGTGGTGAGGGAACAGAGAAAAAAGCTCATTTAGGTACGACATGAACATGCTGCGTAGGTAGCTGTTTATTCAGTAAATATCTGCACTGAGATTAAGAAAAGCAGTAGCTTAATAAATTAAGTACTTCCTGGTATGGTTACTGTACTGGTAACTCCCCAAAAGAATCTGGATTGTCGGTGAGGGAACAGAGAAAAAAGCTCATTTAGGACCTGCACTTAAGAAGGGGGTAGGCAGCTGTATATCAGGGAGTAAACCTTCTGAGAATAAAAACAGCTGGAGCTTGTTAAGGTAATTACACAGGGCAAAGGATAATGTACTGGGAACTCCACAGAAGAATCTGATTTGTGGTGAGGGGAGAGAGATAAAAGCTCATTTAGGAACGACATGAACATGCTGCGTAGTAAGCAGTTTATCAGTAAATATCTCCACTGAGATTAAGAAAAGCAGTAGCTTAATAAATTAAGTACTTCCTGGTATGGTTACTGTACTGGTAACTCCCCAAAAGAATCTGGATTGTGGTGAGGGAACAGAGAAAAATCTTATGTAGGACCTGCACTTACGAAGGGGGTAGGCAGCTGTATATCAGGGAGTATCGCTTCTGAGATTAAAAATAGCTGGAGCTTGTTAAGGTAATTACACAGGGGAAAGGATAATGTACTGGGAACTCCTCAGAAGAATCTGATTTGAGGTGAGGGGAGAGAGATAAAAGCTCATTTAGGAACGACATGAACATGCTGCATACGTATCTGTTTATCAGTAAATATCTCCACTGAGATTAAGAAAAGCAGTAGCTTAATAAATTAAGTACTTCCTGGTATGGTTACTGTACTGGTAACTCCCCAAAAGAATCTGGATTGTGGTGAGGAAACAGAGAAAAAAGCTCATTTAGGACCTGCACTTACGAAGGGGGTAGGCAGCTGTATATCAGGGAGTAAACCTTCTGAGAATAAAAACAGCTGGAGCTTGTTAAGGTAATTACACATGGGAAAGGATAATGTACTGGGAACTCCTCAGAAGAATCTGATTTGTGGTGAGGGGAGAGAGATAAAAGCTCATTTAGGAACGACATGAACATGCTGGGTAGGTAGCTGTTTATCAGTAAATAAATCCACTGACATTAAGAAAATCAGTAGCTTAATAAACTAAGTACTTCCTGGTATGGTTACTGTACTGGTAACTCCACAAAAGAATCTGGATTGTGGTGAGGGAACAGAGAAAAAAGCTCATTTAGGACCTGCACTTACGAAGGGGGTAGGCAGCTGTATATCAGGGAGTAAACCTTCTGAGAATAAAAACAGCTGGAGCTTGTTAAGGTAATTACACAGGGGAAAGGATAATGTACTGGGAACTCCTCAGAAGAATCTGATTTTTGATGAGGGGAGAGAGATTAAAGCTCATTTAGGAACGACATGAACATGCTGCGTAGGTATCTGTTTATCAGTAAATATCACCACTGAGATTAAAAAAGCAGTAGCTTAATAAATTAAGTACTTCCTGGTATGGATACTCTACTGGTAACTCCCCAAAAGAATCTGGATTTTGGTGAGGGGAGAGAGATAAAAGCTCATTTAGGAACGACATGAACATGCTGCGTAGGTAGCTGTTTATCAGTAAATATCTCCACTGAGATTAAAAAAAGCAGTAGCTTAATAAATTAAGTACTTCCTGGTATGGTTGCTGTACTGGTAACTCTCCAAAAGAATCTGGATTGTGGTGAGGGAACAGAGAAAAAAGCTCATTTAGGACCGGCACTTACGAAGGGGGTGGCAGCTGTATATCAGGGAGTAAACCTTCTGAGAATAAAAACAGCTGGAGCTTGTTAAGGTAATTACCCAGGGGAAAGGATAATGTACTGGGAACTCCTCAGAAGAATCTGTTTTGTGGTGAGTGGAGAGAGATAAAAGCTCATTTAGGAACGACATGAACATGCTTCGTAGGTAGCTGTTTATCATTAAATATCTCCACTGAGATTAAGAAAAGCAGTAGCTTAATAAATGAAGTACTTCCTGGTATGGATACTGTACTGGTAACTCCCCAAAAGAATCTGGATTGTGGTGAGGGAACAGAGAAAAAGCTCATTTAGGACCTGCACTTACGAAGGGGGTAGGCAACTTTATATCAGGGAGTAAACTTTCTGAGAATAAAAACAGCTGGAGCTTGTTAAGGTAATTACACAGGGGAAAGGATAAAGTACTTGGAACTCCTCAGAAGAATCTGATTTGTGGTGAGGGGAGAGAGATAAAAGCTCATTTAGGAACGACATGAACATGCTGCGTATGTAGCTGTTTATCAGTAAATATCTCCACTGAGATTAAGAAAAGCAGTAGCGTAATAATTTAAGTACTTCCTGGTATGGATACTGTACTGGTAACTCCCCACAAAAATCTGGATTGTGGTGAGGGAACAGAGAAAAAAGCTCATTTAGGACCTGCACTTACGAAGGGGGTAGGCAGCTGTATATCAGGCAGTCAACCTTCTGAGAATAAAAACAGCCTGAGCTTGTTAAGGTAATTACACACTGGAAAGGATAATGTACTGAGAACTCCTCAGAAGAATCTGATTTGTGGTGAGGGGAGAGAGATAAACGCTCATTTCGGAACGACATGAACATGCTGCGTAGGTAGCTGTTTATCAGTAAATATCTCCATTGATATTAAGAAAAGCAGTAGCTTAATAAATTAAGTACTTCCTGGTATGGTTACTGTACTGGTAACTCCCCAAAAGAATCTGGATTGTGGTGAGGGAACAGAGAAAAAAGCTCATTTACGACCTGCACTTACGAAGGGGGTAGGCAGCTGTATATCAGGGAGTAAACCTTCTGACAATAAAAACAGCTGGAGCTTGTTAAGGAAATTACACAGGGGAAAGAATAAAGTTCGGGGAACTCCTCAGAAGAATCTGATTTGTGGTGAGGGGAGAGAGATAAAAGTTCATTTAGGAACGACATGTACATGCTGCGTAGGTAGCTGTTTATCAGTAAATATCTCCACTGAGATTAAGAAAAGCAGTAGCTTAATAAAGGAAGTACTTCCTGGTATGATTACTGTACCGGTAACTCATCAAAAGAATCTGGATTGTGGTGAGGGAACAGAGAAAAAAGCTCATTTAGGACCTGCACTTACGAAGGGGGTAGGCAGCTGTATATCAGGGAGTAAACCTTCTGAGAATAAAAACAGCTGGAGCTTGTTAAGGTAATTACACAGGGGAAAGGATAATGTACTGGGAACTCCTCAGAAGAATCTGATTTGTGGTGAGGGGAGAGAGATAAAAGCTCATTTAGGAACGACATGAACATGCTGCGTAGGTAGCTGTTTATCAGTAAATAAATCCACTGAGATTAAGAAAATCAGTAGCTTAATAATCTAAGTACTTCCTGGTATGGTTACTGTACTGGTAACTCCCCAAAAGAATCTGGATTGTGGAGAGGGAACAGAGAAAAAAGCTCATTTAGGACCTGCACTTACGAAGGGGTAGGCAGCTGTATATCAGGGAGTAAACCTTCTGAGAATAAAAACAGCTGGAGCTTGTTAAGGTAATTACACAGGGGAAAGGATAATGTACTGGGAACTCCTCAGAAGAATCTGATTTGTGGTGAGGGCAGAGAGATAAAAGCTCATTTAGGAACGACATGAACATGCTGCGTAGGTAGCTGTTTAACAGTAAATATCTCCACTGAGATTAAAAAAGCAGTAGCTTAATAAATTAAGTACTTCCTGGTATGGATACTCTACTGGTAACTCCCCAAAAGAATCTGGATTTTGGTGAGGGGAGAGAGATAAAAGCTCATTTAGGAACGACATGAACATGCTGCGTAGGTAGCTGTTTATCAGTAAATATCTCCACTGAGATTAAAAAAAGCAGTAGCTTAATAAATTAAGTACTTCCTGGTATGTTTACAGTACTGGTATCTCCCCAAAAGAATCTGGATTGTGGTGAGGGAATAGAGAAAAAAGCTCATTTAGGACCTGCACTTGCGAAGTGGGTAGGCAGCTGTATATCAGGGAGTAAACCTTCTGAGAATAAAAACAGCTGGAGCTTGTTAAGGTAATTACACAGGGGAAAGGATAATGTACTGGGAACTCCTCAGAAGAATCTGATTTGTGGTGAGGGGAGAGAGATAAAAGCTCATTTAGGAACGAAATGAACATGCTGCGTAGGTAGCTGTTTATCAGTAAATAAATCCACTGAAATTAAGAAAATCAGTAGCTTAATAAATTAAGTACTTCCTGGTATGTTTACAGTACTGGTATCTCCCCAAAAGAATCTGGATTGTGGTGAGGGAATAGAGAAAAAAGCTCATTTAGGACCTGCACTTGCGAAGTGGGTAGGCAGCTGTATATCAGGGAGTAAACATTCTGAGAATAAAAACAGCTGGAGCTTGTTAAGGTAATTACACAGGGGAAAGGATAATGTACTGGAACTCCTCAGAAGAATCTGATTTCTGGTGACGGGAGAGAGATAAAAGCTCATTTAGGAACGACATGAACATGCTGCGTAGGTAGCTGTTTATCAGTAAATATCTCCACTGAGATTAAGAAAAGCAGTAGCTTAATAAATTAAGTACTTCCTGGTATTGTTACTGTACTGGTAACTCCCCAAAAGAATCTGGATTGTGGTGAGGGAACAGAGAAAAAAGCCATTTAGGACCTGCACTTACGAAGGTGGTAGGCAGCTGTATATCAGGGAGTAAACCTTCTGAGAATAAAAACAACTGGAGCTTGTTAAGGTAATTACACAGGGGAAAGGATAATGTACTGGGAACTCCTCAGAAGAATCTGTTTTGTGGTGAGTGGAGAGAGATAAAGCTCATTTAGGAACGACATGAACATGCTGCGTAGGTAGCTGTTTATCATTAAATATCTCCACTGAGATTAAGAAAAGCAGTAGCTTAATAAATGAAGTACTTCCTGGTATGGATACTGTACTGGTAACTCCCCAAAAGAATCTTGATTGTGGTGAGGGAACAGAGAAAAAGCTCATTTAGGACCTGCACTTACGAAGGGGGTAGGCAGCTTTATATCAGGGAGTAAACCTTCTGAGAATAAAAACAGCTGGAGCTTGTTAAGGTAATTACACAGGGGAAAGGATAAAGTACTGGGAACCTCTCAGAAGAATCTGATTTGTGGTGAGGGGAGAGAGATAAAAGCTCATTTAGGAACGACATGAACATGCTGCGTATGTAGCTGTTTATCAGTAAATATCTCCACTGAGATTAAGAAAAGCAGTAGCTTAAAAAAAATAAGTACTTCCTGGTATGGTTACTGTACTGGTAACTCCCCAAAAGAATCTGAATTGTGGTGAGGGAACAGAGAAAAAAGCTCATTTAGGACCGGCACTTACGAAGGGGGTAGGCAGCTGTATATCAGGGAGTAAACCTTCTGAGAATAAAAACAGCTGGAGCTTGATAAGGTAATTACACAGGGGAAAGGATAAGGTACTGGGAAATCCTCAGAAGAACCTGATTTGTGGTGAAGGGAGAGAGATAAAAGGTCATTTAGGAGCGACATGAACATGCTGGGTAGGTAGCTGTTTATCAGTAAATATGTCCACTGAGATTAAGAAAAGCAGTAACTTAATAAATTACTTCCTGGTATGGTTACTGTACTGGTAACTCCCCAAAAGAATCTGGATTGTGGTGAGGGAACAGAGAAAAAAGCTCATTTTGGAACGAAATGAACATGCTGCGTATGTAGCTGTTTATCAGTAAATATCTCCACTGAGATTAAGAAAAGCAGTAGCTTAATAAATTAAGTACTTCCTGGTATGGTTACTGTACTGGTAACTCCCCAAAAGAATCTGGATTTTGGTGAGTGAAGAGAGAAAAAAGCTCATTTAAGACCTGCACTTACGAAGGGGGTAGGCAGCTGTATATCAGGGAGTAAACATTCTGAGAATAAAAACAGCTGGAGCTTGTTAAGGTAATAACACAGGGGAAAGGATAATGTACTGGGAACTCCTCAGAAGAATCTGATTTGTGGTGAGGGGAGAGAGATAAAAGCTCATATAAGAACGACATGAACATGCTGCATACGTAGCTGTTTATCAGTAAATATCTCCACTGAGATTAAGAAAAGCAGTAGCGTAATAAATTAAGTACTTCCTGGTATGGATACAGTACTGGTAACTCCCCAAAAGAATCTGGCTTGTGGAGAGGGAACAGAGAAAAAAGCTCATTTAGGACCTGCACTTACGAAGGGGTAGGCAGCTGTATATCAGGGAGTAAACCTTCTGAGAATAAAAACAGCTGGAGCTTGTTAAGGTAATTACACAGGGGAAAGGATAATGTACTGGGAACTCCTCAGAAGAATCTGATTTGTGGTGAGGGCAGAGAGATAAAAGCTCATTTAGGAACGACATGAACATGCTGCGTAGGTAGCTGTTTAACAGTAAATATCTCCACTGAGATTAAAAAAGCAGTAGCTTAATAAATTAAGTACTTCCTGGTATGGATACTCTACTGGTAACTCCCCAAAAGAATCTGTATTTTGGTGAGGGGAGAGAGATAAAAGCTCTTTTAGGAACGTCATGAACATGCTGCGTAGGTAGCTGTTTATCAGTAAATATCTCCACTGAGATTAAAAAAAGCAGTAGCTTAATAAATTAAGTACTTCCTGGTATGGTTGCTGTACTGGTAACTCTCCAAAAGAATCTGGATTGTGGTGAGGGAACAGAGTAAAAAGCTCATTTAGGACCGGCACTTACGAAGGGGGTGGCAGCTGTATATCAGGGAGTAAACCTTCTGAGAATAAAAACAGCTGGAGCTTGTTAAGGTAATTACACAGGGGAAAGGATAATGTACTGGGAACTCCTCAGAAGAATCTGATTTCTGGTGACGGGAGAGAGATAAAAGCTCATTTAGGAACGACATGAACATGCTGCGTAGGTAGCTGTTTATCAGTAAATATCTCCACTGAGATTAAGAAAAGCAGTAGCTTAATAAATTAAGTACTTCCTGGTATTGTTACTGTACTGGTAACTCCCCAAAAGAATCTGGATTGTGGTGAGGGAACAGAGAAAAAAGCCATTTAGGACCTGCACTTACGAAGGTGGTAGGCAGCTGTATATCAGGGAGTAAACCTTCTGAGAATAAAAACAACTGGAGCTTGTTAAGGTAATTACACAGGGGAAAGGATAATGTACTGGGAACTCCTCAGAAGAATCTGTTTTGTGGTGAGTGGAGAGAGATAAAGCTCATTTAGGAACGACATGAACATGCTGCGTAGGTAGCTGTTTATCATTAAATATCTCCACTGAGATTAAGAAAAGCAGTAGCTTAATAAATGAAGTACTTCCTGGTATGGATACTGTACTGGTAACTCCCCAAAAGAATCTTGATTGTGGTGAGGGAACAGAGAAAAAGCTCATTTAGGACCTGCACTTACGAAGGGGGTAGGCAGCTTTATATCAGGGAGTAAACCTTCTGAGAATAAAAACAGCTGGAGCTTGTTAAGGTAATTACACAGGGGAAAGGATAAAGTACTGGGAACCTCTCAGAAGAATCTGATTTGTGGTGAGGGGAGAGAGATAAAAGCTCATTTAGGAACGACATGAACATGCTGCGTATGTAGCTGTTTATCAGTAAATATCTCCACTGAGATTAAGAAAAGCAGTAGCTTAAAAAAATAAGTACTTCCTGGTATGGTTACTGTACTGGTAACTCCCCAAAAGAATCTGAATTGTGGTGAGGGAACAGAGAAAAAAGCTCATTTAGGACCGGCACTTACGAAGGGGGTAGGCAGCTGTATATCAGGGAGTAAACCTTCTGAGAATAAAAACAGCTGGAGCTTGATAAGGTAATTACACAGGGGAAAGGATAAGGTACTGGGAAATCCTCAGAAGAACCTGATTTGTGGTGAAGGGAGAGAGATAAAAGGTCATTTAGGAACGACATGAACATGCTGGGTAGGTAGCTGTTTATCAGTAAATATCTCCACTGAGATTAAGAAAAGCAGTAACTTAATAAATTACTTCCTGGTATGGTTACTGTACTGGTAACTCCCCAAAAGAATCTGGATTGTGGTGAGGGAACAGAGAAAAAAGCTCATTTTGGAACGAAATGAACATGCTGCGTATGTAGCTGTTTATCAGTAAATATCTCCACTGAGATTAAGAAAAGCAGTAGCTTAATAAATTAAGTACTTCCTGGTATGGTTACTGTACTGGTAACTCCCCAAAAGAATCTGGATTTTGGTGAGTGAAGAGAGAAAAAAGCTCATTTAAGACCTGCACTTACGAAGGGGGTAGGCAGCTGTATATCAGGGAGTAAACATTCTGAGAATAAAAACAGCTGGAGCTTGTTAAGGTAATAACACAGGGGAAAGGATAATGTACTGGGAACTCCTCAGAAGAATCTGATTTGTGGTGAGGGGAGAGAGATAAAAGCTCATATAAGAACGACATGAACATGCTGCATACGTAGCTGTTTATCAGTAAATATCTCCACTGAGATTAAGAAAAGCAGTAGCGTAATAAATTAAGTACTTCCTGGTATGGATACAGTACTGGTAACTCCCCAAAAGAATCTGGCTTGTGGAGAGGGAACAGAGAAAAAAGCTCATTTAGGACCTGCACTTACGAAGGGGTAGGCAGCTGTATATCAGGGAGTAAACCTTCTGAGAATAAAAACAGCTGGAGCTTGTTAAGGTAATTACACAGGGGAAAGGATAATGTACTGGGAACTCCTCAGAAGAATCTGATTTGTGGTGAGGGCAGAGAGATAAAAGCTCATTTAGGAACGACATGAACATGCTGCGTAGGTAGCTGTTTAACAGTAAATATCTCCACTGAGATTAAAAAAGCAGTAGCTTAATAAATTAAGTACTTCCTGGTATGGATACTCTACTGGTAACTCCCCAAAAGAATCTGTATTTTGGTGAGGGGAGAGAGATAAAAGCTCATTTAGGAACGTCATGAACGTGCTGCGTAGGTAGCTGTTTATCAGTAAATATCTCCACTGAGATTAAAAAAAGCAGTAGCTTAATAAATTAAGTACTTCCTGGTATGGTTGCTGTACTGGTAACTCTCCAAAAGAATCTGGATTGTGGTGAGGGAACAGAGTAAAAAGCTCATTTAGGACCGGCACTTACGAAGGGGGTGGCAGCTGTATATCAGGGAGTAAACCTTCTGAGAATAAAAACAGCTGGAGCTTGTTAAGGTAATTACACAGGGGAAAGGATAAAATACTGGGAACTATTCAGAAGAATCTGATTTTTGGTGAGGGGAGAGAGATAAAAGCTCATTTAGGAACGACATGAACATGCTGCGTAGGTAGCTGTTTATCAGTAAATATCTCCACTGAGATTAAGAAAAGCAGTAGCTTAATAAATTAAGTACTTCCTGGTATGGTTACTGTACTGGTAACTCCCCAAAAGAATCTGGATTGTGGTGAGGGAACAGAGAAAAAAGCTCATTTAGGACCTGCACTAACGAAGGGGGTAGGCAGCTGTATATCAGGGAGTAAACCTTCTGAGAATAAAAACAGCTGGAACTTGTTAAGGTATTTACACAGGGGAAAGGATAATGTACTGGGAACTCCTCAGAAGAATCTGATTTGTGGTGAGGGGAGAGAGATAAAAGCTCATTTAGGAACGAAATGAACATGCTGCGTAGGTAGCTGTTTATCAGTAAATAAATCCACTGAGATTAAGAAAATCAGTAGCTTAATAAATTAAGTACTTCCTGGTATGTTTACAGTACTGGTAACTCCCCAAAAGAATCTGGATTGTGGTGAGGGAACAGAGAAAAAAGCCATTTAGGGCCTGCACTTACGAAGGGGGTAGGCAGCTGTATATCAGGGAGTAAACCTTCTGAGAATAAAAACAACTGGAGCTTGTTAAGGTAATTACACAGGGGAAAGGATAATGTACTGGGAACTCCTCAGAAGAATCTGTTTTGTGGTGAGTGGAGAGAGATAAAGCTCATTTAGGAACGACATGAACATGCTGCGTAGGTAGCTGTTTATCATTAAATATCTCCACTGAGATTAAGAAAAGCAGTAGCTTAATAAATGAAGTACTTCCTGGTATGGATACTGTACTGGTAACTCCCCAAAAGAATCTTGATTGTGGTGAGGGAACAGAGAAAAAGCTCATTTAGGACCTGCACTTACGAAGGGGGTAGGCAGCTTTATATCAGGGAGTAAACCTTCTGAGAATAAAAACAGCTGGAGCTTGTTAAGGTAATTACACAGGGGAAAGGATAAAGTACTGGGAACTTCTCAGAAGAATCTGATTTGTGGTGAGGGGAGAGAGATAAAAGCTCATTTAGGAACGACATGAACATCCTGCGTATGTAGCTGTTTATCAGTAAATATCTCCACTGAGATTAAGAAAAGCAGTAGCTTAAAAAAATAAGTACTTCCTGGTATGGTTACTGTACTGGTAACTCCCCAAAAGAATCTGAATTGTGGTGAGGGAACAGAGAAAAAAGCTCATTTAGGACCGGCACTTACGAAGGGGGTAGGCAGCTGTATATCAGGGAGTAAACCTTCTGAGAATAAAAACAGCTGTAGCTTGATAAGGTAATTACACAGGGGAAAGGATAAGGTACTGGGAAATCCTCAGAAGAACCTGATTTGTGGTGAAGGGAGAGAGATAAAAGGTCATTTAGGAACGACATGAACATGCTGGGTAGGTAGCTGTTTATCAGTAAATATCTCCACTGAGATTAAGAAAAGCAGTAACTTAATAAATTACTTCCTGGTATGGTTACTGTACTGGTAACTCCCCAAAAGAATCTGGATTGTGGTGAGGGAACAGAGAAAAAAGCTCATTTTGGAACGAAAAGAACATGCTGCGTAGGTAGCTGTTTATCAGTAAATATCTCCACTGAGATTAAGAAAAGCAGTAGCTTAATAAATTAAGTACTTCCTGGTATGGTTACTGTACTGGTAACTCCCCAAAAGAATCTGGATTGTGGTGAGAGAAGAGAGAAAAAAGCTCATTTAAGACCTGCACTTACCAAGGGGGTAGGCAGCTGTATATCAGGGAGTAAACATTCTGAGAATAAAAACAGCTGGAGCTTGTTAAGGTAATAACACAGGGGAAAGGATAATGTACTGGGAACTCCTCAGAAGAATCTGATTTGTGGTGAGGGAGAGAGATAAAAGCTCATATAAGAACGACATGAACATGCTGCATACGTAGCTGTTTATCAGTAAATATCTCCACTGAGATTAAGAAAAGCAGTAGCGTAATAAATTAAGTACTTCCTGGTATGGATACAGTACTGGTAACTCCCCAAAAGAATCTGGATTGTGGTGAGGGAACAGAGAAAAAAGCTCATTTAGGACCTGCACTTACGAAGGGGGTAGGCAGCTGTATATCAGTTAGTAAACCTTCTGAGAATAAAAACAGCTGGAGCATGTTAAGGTAAATACACAGGGGAAAGGATAATGTACTGGGAACTCCTCAGAAAAATCTGGTTTTTGGTGAGGGGAGAGAGATAAAAGCTCATTTAGGAACGACATGAACATGCTGTATAGGAAGGTGTTTATCAGTAAATATCTCCACAGAGATTAAGAAAAGCAGTAGCTTAATAAATTAAGTACTTCCTGGTGTGGTTACTGTACTGGTAACACCCCAAAAGAATCTGGATTGTGGTGAGGGAAAAGAGAAAAAAGCTCATTTAGGACCTGCACTCATGAAGGGGGTAGGCCGCTGTATATCAGGGAGTAAACCTTCTGAGAATAAAAACAGCTGGAGCTTGTTAAGGTAATTACACAGGGGAAAGGATAAAGTACTGGGAACTCCTCAGAAGAATCTGATTTGTGGTGAGGTGAGAGAGATAAAAGCTCATTTAGGAACGACATGAACATGATGCGTAGGTAGCTGTTTATCAGTAAATATCTCCATTGAGATTAAGAAAAGCAGTAGCTTAATCAATTAAGTACTTCCTGGTATGGTTACTGTACTGTTAACTCCCCAAAAGAATCTGGACTGTGGTGAGGAAACAGAGAAATAGCTCATTTAGGAACGACATGAACATGCTGCGTGGGTAGCTGTTTATCAGTAAATATCTCCACTGAGATTAAGAAAAGCTGTAGCTTAATAAATTAACTACTTCCTGGTATGGTTACTGTACTGGTAACTCCCCAAAAGAATCTTGATTGTGGTGAGGGAACAGAGAAAAAAGCTCATTTAGGACCAGCACTTACGAAGAGGGTAGGCAGCTGTATATCATGGAGTAAACCTTCTTAGAATAAAAACAGCTGGAGCATGTTAAGTTAATTACACAGGGGAAATTATAATGTACTGGGAACTCCTCAGAAGAATCTGATTTGTGGTGAGGTGAGAGAGATAAAAGCTCATTTAGGAACGACATAAACATGCTGCATAGGTAGCTGTTTATAAGTAAATAAATCCACTGAGATTAGGAGAATCAGTAGCTTAATAAATTAAGTACTTCCTGGTATGGTTACTGTACTGGTAACTCCCCAAAAGAATCTGAATTGTGGTGAGGGAACAGAGAAAAAAGCTCATTTAGGACCGGCACTTACGAAGGGGGTAGGCAGCTGTATATCAGGGAGTAAACCTTCTGAGAATAAAAACAGCTGGAGCTTGATAAGGTAATTACACAGGGGAAAGGATAAGGTACTGGGAAATCCTCAGAAGAATCTGATTTGTGGTGAGGGGAGAGAGATAAAAGGTCATTTAGGAACGAAATGAACATGCTGGGTAGGTAGCTGTTTATCAGTAAATATCTCCACTGAGATTAAGAAAAGCAGTAACTTAATAAATTACTTCCTGGTATGGTTACTGTACTGGTAACTCCCCAAAAGTATCTGGATTGTGGTGAGGGAACAGAGAAAAAAGCTCATTTTGGAACGACATGAACATGCTGCGTAGGTAGCTGTTTATCAGTAAATATCTCCACTGAGATTAAGAAAAGCAGTAGCTTAATAAATTAAGTACTTCCTGGTATGGTTACTGTACTGGTAACTCCCCAAAAGAATCTGGATTGTGGTGAGTGAAGAGAGAAAAAAGCTCATTTAAGACCTGCACTTACGAAGGGGGTAGGCAGCTGTATATCAGGGAGTAAACCTTCTGAGAATAAAAACAGCTGGAGCTTGTTAAGGTAATAACACAGGGGAAAGGATAATGTACTGGGAACTCTTCAGAAGAATCTGATTTGTGGTGAGGGGAGAGAGATAAAAGCTCATATACGAACGACATGAACATGCTGCATACGTAGCTGTTTATCAGTAAATATCTCCACTGAGATTAAGAAAAGCAGTAGCGTAATAAATTAAGTACTTCCTGGTATGGATACAGTACTGGTAACTCCCCAAAAGAATCTGGATTGTGGTGAGGGAACAGAGAAAAAAGCTCATTTAGGACCTGCACTCATGAAGGGGGTAGGCAGCTGTATATCAGGGAGTAAACCTTCTGAGAATAAAAACAGCTGGAGCTTGTTAAGGTAATTACACAGGGGAAAGGATAAAGTACTGGGAACTCCTCAGAAGAATCTGATTTGTGGTGAGGCGAGAGAGATAAAAGCTCATTTAGGAACGACATGAACATGATGCGTAGGTAGCTGTTTATCAGTAAATATCTCCATTGAGATTAAGAAAAGCAGTAGCTTAATCAATTAAGTACTTCCTGGTATGGTTACTGTACTGTTAACTCCCCAAAAGAATCTGGACTGTGGTGAAGGAACAGAGAAATAGCTCATTTAGGAACGACATGAACATGCTGCTTAGGTAGCTGTTTATCAGTAAATATCTCCACTGAGATTAAGAAAAGCACTAGCTTAATAAATTAACTACTTCCTGGTATGGTTACTGTACTGGTAACTCCCCAAAAGAATCTTGATTGTGGTGAGGGAACAGAGAAAAAAGGTCATTTAGGACCGGCACGTACGAAGAGGGTAGGCAGCTGTATATCAGGGAGTAAACCTTGTTAGAATAAAAACAGCTGGAGCATGTTAAGTTAATTACACAGGGGAAATTATTATGTACTGGGAACTCCTCAAAAGAATCTGATTTGTGGTGAGGTGAGAGACATAAAAGCTCATTTAGGAACGACATAAACATGCTGCATAGGTAGCTTTTTATAAGTAAATAAATCCACTGAGATTAAGAAAATCAGTAGCTTAATAAATTAAGTACTTCCTGGTATGGTTACTGTACTGGTAACTCCCCAAAAGAATCTGGATTGTGGTGAGGGAACAGAGAAAAAAGCTCTTTTAGGACCTGCACTTACGAAGGGGGTAGGCAGCATTATATCAGGGAGTATACATTCTGAGAATAAAAACAGCTGGAGCTTGATAAGGTAATTACACAGGAGAAAGGATAAGGTACTGGGAAATCCTCAGAAGAACCTGATTTGTGGTGAGGGGAGAGAGATAAAAGGTCATTTAGGAACGACATGAACATGCTGGGTAGGTAGCTGTTTATCAGTAAATATCTCCACTGAGATTAAGAAAAGCAGTAACTTAATAAATTACTTCCTGGTATGGTTACTGTACTGGTAACTCCCCAAAAGAATCTGGATTGTGGTGAGGGAACAGAGAAAAAAGCTCATTTTGGAACGAAATGAACATGCTGCTTAGGTAGCTGTTTATCAGTAAATATCTCCACTGAGATTAAGAAAAGCAGTAGCTTAATAAATTAAGTACTTCCTGGTATGGTTACTGTACTGGTAACTCCCCAAAAGAATCTGGATTGTGGTGAGTGAAGAGAGAAAAAAGCTCATTTAAGACCTGCACTTACGAAGGGGGTAGGCAGCTGTATATCAGGGAGTAAACATTCTGAGAATAAAATCAGCTGGAGCTTGTTAAGGTAATAACACAGGGGAAAGGATAATGTACTGGGAACTCCTCAGAAGAATCTGATTTGTGGTGAGGGGAGAGAGATAAAAGCTCATATAAGAACGACATGAACATGCTGCATACGTAGCTGTTTATCAGTAAATATCTCCACTGAGATTAAGAAAAGCAGTAGCGTAATAAATTAAGTACTTCCTGGTATGGATACAGAACTGGTAACTCCCCAAAAGAATCTGGATTGTGGTGAGGGAACAGAGAAAAAAGCTCATTTAGGACCTGCACTAACGAAGGGGTAGGCAGCTGTATATCAGGGAGTAAACCTTCTGAGAATAAAAACAGCTGGAGCTTGTTAAGGTAATTACACAGGGGAAAGGATAATGTACTGGGAACTCCTCAGAAGAATCTGATTTGTGGTGAGGGGAGAGAGATAAAAGCTCATTTAGGAACGAAATGAACATGCTGCGTAGGTAGCTGTTTATCAGTAAATAAATCCACTGAGATTAAGAAAATCAGTAGCTTAATAAATTAAGTCCTTCCTGGTATGGTTACAGTACTGGTATCTCCCCAAAAGAATCTGGATTGTGGTGAGGGAATAGAGAAAAAAGCTCATTTAGGACCTGCACTTGCGAAGTGGGTAGGCAGCTGTATATCAGGGAGTAAACATTCTGAGAATAAAAACAGCTGGAGCTTGTTAAGGTAATTACACAGGGGAAAGGATAATGTACTGGGAACTCCTCAGAAGAATCTGATTTCTGGTGACGGGAGAGAGATAAAAGCTCATTTAGGAACGACATGAACATGCTGCGTAGGTAGCTGTTTATCAGTAAATATCTCCACTGAGATTAAGAAAAGCAGTAGCTTAATAAATTAAGTACTTCCTGGTATTGTTACTGTACTGGTAACTCCCCAAAAGAATCTGGATTGTGGTGAGGGAACAGAGAAAAAAGCCATTTAGGACCTGCACTTACGAAGGGGGTAGGCAGCTGTATATCAGGGAGTAAACCTTCTGAGAATAAAAACAACTGGAGCTTGTTAAGGTAATTACACAGGGGAAAGGATAATGTACTGGGAACTCCTCAGAAGAATCTGTTTTGTGGTGAGTGGAGAGAGATAAAGCTCATTTAGGAACGACATGAACATGCTGCGTAGGTAGCTGTTTATCATTAAATATCTCCACTGAGATTAAGAAAAGCAGTAGCTTAATAAATGAAGTACTTCCTGGTATGGATACTGTACTGGTAACTCCCCAAAAGAATCTGGATTGTGGTGAGGGAACAGAGAAAAAGCTCATTTAGGACCTGCACTTACGAAGGGGGTAGGCAGCTTTATATCAGGGAGTAAACCTTCTGAGAATAAAAACAGCTGGAGCTTGTTAAGGTAATTACACAGGGGAAAGGATAAAGTACTGGGAACTCCTCAGAAGAATCTGATTTGTGGTGAGGGGAGAGAGATAAAAGCTCATTTAGGAACGACATGAACATGCTGCGTATGTAGCTGTTTATCAGTAAATATCTCCACTGAGATTAAGAAAAGCAGTAGCTTAAAAAAATAAGTACTTCCTGGTATGGTTACTGTACTGGTAACTCCCCAAAAGAATCTGAATTGTGGTGAGGGAACAGAGAAAAAAGCTCATTTAGGACCGGCACTTACGAAGGGGGTAGGCAGCTGTATATCAGGGAGTAAACCTTCTAAGAATAAAAACAGCTGGAGCTTGATAAGGTAATTACACAGGGGAAAGGATAAGGTACTGGGAAATCCTCAGAAGAACCTGATTTGTGGTGAGGGGAGAGAGATAAAAGGTCATTTAGGAACGACATGAACATGCTGGGTAGGTAGCTGTTTATCAGTAAATATCTTCACTGAGATTAAGAAAAGCAGTAACTTAATAAATTACTTCCTGGTATGGTTACTGTACTGGTAACTCCCCAAAAGAATCTGGATTGTGGTGAGGGAACAGAGAAAAAAGCTCATTTTGGAACGAAATGAACATGCTGCGTAGGTAGCTGTTTATCAGTAAATATCTCCACTGAGATTAAGAAAAGCAGTAGCTTAATAAATTAAGTACTTCCTGGTATGGTTACTGTACTGGTAACTCCCAAAAAGAATCTGGATTGTGGTGAGTGAAGAGAGAAAAAAGCTCATTTAAGACCTGCACTTACGGAGGGGGTAGGCAGCTGTATATCAGGGAGTAAACATTCTGAGAATAAAAACAGCTGGAGCTTGTTAAGGTAATAACAAAGGGGAAAGGATAATGTACTGGGAACTCCTCAGAAGAATCTGATTTGTGGTGAGGGGAGAGAGATAAAAGCTCATATAAGAACGACATGAACATGCTGCATACGTAGCTGTTTATCAGTAAATATCTCCACTGAGATTAAGAAAAGCAGTAGCGTAATAAATTAAGTACTTCCTGGTATGGATACAGTACTGGTAACTCCCCAAAAGAATCTGGATTGTGGTGAGGGAACAGAGAAAAAAGCTCATTTAGGACCTGCACTTACGAAGGGGGTAGGCAGCTGTATATCAGTTAGTAAACATTCTGAGAATAAAAACAGCTGGAGCATGTTAAGGTAAATACACAGGGGAAAGGATAATGTACTGGGAACTCCTCAGAAGAATCTGGTTTGTGGTGAGGGGAGAGAGATAAAAGCTCATTTAGGAACGACATGAACATGCTGCATAGGAAGGTGTTTATCAGTAAATATCTCCACAGAGATTAAGAAAAGCAGTAGCTTAATAAATTAAGTACTTCCTGGTGTGGTTACTGTACTGGTAACACCCCAAAAGAATCTGGATTGTGGTGAGGGAAAAGAGAAAAAATCTCATTTAGGACCTGCACTCATGAAGGGGGTAGGCCGCTGTATATCAGGGAGTAAACCTTCTGAGAATAAAAACAGCTGGAGCTTGTTAAGGTAATTACACAGGGGAAAGGATAAAGTACTGGGAACTCCTCAGAAGAATCTGATTTGTGGTGAGGCGAGAGAGATAAAAGCTCATTTAGGAACGACATGAACATGATGCGTAGGTAGCTGTTTATCAGTAAATATCTCCATTGAGATAAAGAAAAGCAGTAGCTTAATCAATTAAGTACTTCCTGGTATGGTTACTGTACTGTTAACTCCCCAAAAGAATCTGGACTGTGGTGAGGAAACAGAGAAATAGCTCATTTAGGAACGACATGAACATGCTGCGTAGGTAGCTGTTTATCAGTAAATATCTCCACTGAGATTAAGAAAAGCAGTAGCTTAATAAATTAACTACTTCCTGGTATGGTTACTGTACTGGTAACTCCCCAAAAGAATCTTGATTGTGGTGAGGGAACAGAGAAAAAAGCTCATTTAGGACCAGCACTTACGAAGAGGGTAGGCAGCTGTATATCAGGGAGTAAACCTTCTTAGAATAAAAACAGCGGGAGCATGTTAAGTTAATTACACAGGGGAAATTATAATGTACTGGGAACTCCTCAGAAGAATCTGATTTGTGGTGAGGTGAGAGAGATAAAAGCTCATTTAGGAACGACATAAACATGCTGCATAGGTAGCTGTTTATAAGTAAATAAATCCACTGAGATTAAGAAAATCAGTAGCTTAATAAATTAAGTACTTCCTGGTATGGTTACTGTACTGGTAACTCCCCAAAAGAATCTGGATTGTGGTGAGGGAACAGAGAAAAAAGCTCATTTAGGACCTGCACTTACGAAGGGGGTAGGCAGCTGTATATCAGGGAGTATACATTCTGAGAATAAAAACAGCTGGAGCTTGTTAAGGTAATTACACAGGGGAAAGGATAAAGTACTGGTAACTCCTCAGAAGAATCTGATTTGTGGTGAGGGGAGAGAGATAAAAGCTCATTTAGGAACGACATGAACATGTTGCGTATGTAGCTGTTTATCAGTAAATATCTCCACTGAGATTAATAAAAGCAGTAGCTTAAAAAAATAAGTACTTCCTGGTATGGTTACTGTACTGGTAACTCCCCAAAAGAATCTGAATTGTGGTGAGGGAACAGAGAAAAAAGCTCATTTAAGACCGGCACTTACGAAGGGGGTAGGCAGCTGTATATCAGGGAGTAAACCTTCTAAGAATAAAAACAGCTGGAGCTTGATAAGGTAATTACACAGGGGAAAGGATAAGGTACTGGGAAATCCTCAGAAGAATCTGATTTGTGGTGAGGGGAGAGAGATAAAAGGTCATTTAGGAACGAAATGAACATGCTGGGTAGGTAGCTGTTTATCAGTAAATATGTCCACTGAGATTAAGAAAAGCAGTAACTTAATAAATTACTTCCTGGTATGGTTACTGTACTGGTAACTCCCCAAAAGTATCTGGATTGTGGTGAGGGAACAGAGAAAAAAGCTCATTTTGGAACGACATGAACATGCTGCGTATGTAGCTGTTTATCAGTAAATATCTCCACTGAGATTAAGAAAAGCAGTAGCTAATAAATTAAGTACTTCCTGGTATGGTTACTGTACTGGTAACTCCCCAAAAGAATCTGGATTGTGGTGAGTGAAGAGAGAAAAAAGCTCATTTAAGACCTGCACTTACGAAGGGGGTAGGCAGCTGTATATCAGGAGTAAACCTTCTGAGAATAAAACAGCTGGAGCTTGTTAAGGTAATAACACAGGGGAAAGGATATTGTACTGGGAACTCCTCAGAAGAATCTGATTTGTGGTGAGGGGGAGAGAGATAAAAGCTCATATAAGAACGACATGAACATGCTGGGTAGGTAGCTGTTTATCAGTAAATATCTCCACTGAGATTAAGAAAAGCAGTAGCGTAATAAATTAAGTACTTCCTGGTATGGATACAGTACTGGTAACTCCCCAAAAGAATCTGGATTGTGGTGAGGGAACAGAGAAAAAAGCTCATTTAGGACCTGCACTCATGAAGGGGGTAGGCAGCTGTATATCAGGGAGTAAACCTTCTGAGAATAAAAACAGCTGGAGCTTGTTAAGGTAATTACACAGGGGAAAGGATAAAGTACTGGAACTCCTCAGAAGAATCTGATTTGTGGTGAGGCGAGAGAGATAAAAGCTCATTTAGGAACGACATGAACATGATGCGTAGGTAGCTGTTTATCAGTAAATATCTCCATTGAGATTAAGAAAAGCAGTAGCTTAATCAATTAAGTACTTCCTGTATGGTTACTGTACTGTTAACTCCCCAAAAGAATCTGGACTGTGGTGAGGGAACAGAGAAATAGCTCATTTAGGAACGACATGAACATGCTGCTTAGGTAGCTGTTTATCAGTAAATATCTCCACTGAGATTAAGAAAAGCAGTAGCTTAATAAATTAACTACTTCCTGGTATGGTTACTGTACTGGTAACTCCCCAAAAGAATCTTGATTGTGGTGAGGGAACAGAGAAAAAAGCTCATTTAGGACCAGCACGTACGAAGAGGGTAGGCAGCTGTATATCCGGGAGTAAACCTTCTTAGAATAAATACAGCTGGAGCATGTTAAGTTAATTACACAGGGGAAATTATAATGTACTGGGAACTCCTCAGAAGAATCTGATTTGTGGTGAGGTGAGAGAGATAAAAGCTCATTTAGGAACGACATAAACATGCTGCATAGGTAGCCTGTTTATAAGTAATAAATCCACTGAGATTAAGAAAATCAGTAGCTTAATAAATTAAGTACTTCCTGGTATGGTTACTGTACTGGTAACTCCCCAAAAGAATCTGGATTGTGGTGAGGGAACAGAGAAAAAAGCTCATTTAGGACCTGCACTTACGAAGGGGGTAGGCAGCATTATATCAGGGAGTATACATTCTGAATATAAAAACAGCTGGAGCTGGATAAGGTAATTACACAGGGGAAAGGATAAGGTACTGGGAAATCCTCAGAAGAACCTGATTTGTGGTGGGGGGGAGAGAGATAAAAGGTCATTTAGGAACGACATGAACATGCTGGGTAGGTAGCTGTTTATCAGTAAATATCTCCACTGAGATTAAGAAAAGCAGTAACTTAATAAATTACTTCCTGGTATGGTTACTGTACTGGTAACTCCCCAAAAGAATCTGATTGTGGTGAGGGTACAGAGAAAAATGCTCATTTTGGAACGAAATGAACATGCTGCGTAGGTAGCTGTTTATTAGTAAATATCTCCACTGAGATTAAGAAAAGCAGTAGCTTAATAAATTAAGTACTTCCTGGTATGGTTACTGTACTGGTAACTCCCCAAAAGAATCTGGATTGTGGTGAGTGAAGAGAGAAAAAAGCTCATTTAAGACCTGCACTTACGAAGGTGGTAGGCAGCTGTATATCAGGGAGTAAACATTCTGAGAATAAAAACAGCTGGAGCTTGTTAAGGTAATAACACAGGGGAAAGGATAATGTACTGGGAACTCCTCAGAAGAATCTGATTTGTGGTGAGGGGAGAGAGATAAAAGCTCATATAAGAACGACATGAACATGCTGCATACGTAGCTGTTTATCAGTAAATATCTCCACTGAGATTAAGAAAAGCAGTAGCGTAATAAATTAAGTACTTCCTGGTATGGATACAGTACTGGTAACTCCCCAAAAGAATCTGGATTGTGGTGAGGGAACAGAGAAAAAAGCTCATTTAGGACCAGCACTTACTAAGGGGGTAGGCAGCTGTTTATCAGTTAGTAAACCTTCTGAGAATAAAACAGCTGTAGCATGTTAAGGTAAATACACAGGGGAAAGGATAATGTACTGGGAACTCCTGAGAAGAATCTGATATGTGGTGAGGGGAGAGAGATAAAAGCTCATTTAGGAAGGACATGAACCTGCTGCATAGGTAGGTGGTTTATCAGTAAATATCTCCACTGAGATTAAGAAAAGCAGTAGCTTAATAAATTAAGTACTTCCTGGTTTGGTTACTGTACTGGTAACACCCCAAAAGAATCTGGATTGTGGTGAGGGAACAGAGAAAAAAGCTCATGAGGACCTGCACTTACGAAGGGGGTAGGCAGCTGTATATCAGGGAGTAAACCTTCTGAGAATAAAAACAGCTGGAGCTTGTTAAGGTAATTACACAGGGGAAAGGATAATGTACTGGGAACTCCTCAGAAGAATCTGGTTTGTGGTGAGGCGAGAGAGATAAAAGCTCATTTAGGAACGACATGAATATGCTGCATAGGTAGGTGTTTATCAGTAAATATCTCCACAGAGATTAAGAAAAGCAGTAGCTTAATCAATTAAGTACTTCCTGGTATGGTTTACTGTACTGGTAACACCCCATAAGAATCTGGATTGTGGTGAGGGAACAGAGAAATAGCTCATTTAGGAACGACATGAACATGCTGCGTAGGTAGCTGTTTATCAGTAAATATCTCCACTGAGATTAAGAAAAGCAGTAGCTTAATAAATTAACTACTTCCTGGTATGGTTACTGTACTGGTAACTCCCCAAAAGAATCTTGATTGTGGTGAGGGAACAGAGAAAAAAGCTCATTTAGGACCAGCACTTACGAAGAGGGTAGGCAGCTGTATATCAGGGAGTAAACCTTCTTAGAATAAAAACAGCTGGAGCATGTTAAGTTAATGACACAGGGGAAATTATAATGTACTGGGAACTCCTCAGAAGAATCTGATTTGTGGTGAGGTGAGAGAGATAAAAGCTCATTTAGGAACGACATAAACATGCTGCATAGGTAGCTGTTTATAAGTAAATAAATCCACTGAGATTAAGAAAATCAGTAGCTTAATAAATTAAGTACTTCCTGGTATGGTTACTGTACTGGTAACTCCCCAAAAGAATCTGGATTGTGGTGAGGGAACAGGGAAAAAAGCTCATTTAGGAACGACACGAACATGCTGCGTAGTAGCTATTTATCAGTAAATATCTCCACTGAGATTAAGAAAAGCAGTAGCTTAATAAATTAAGTTTTTCCTGGTATGGTTACTGTACTGGTAACTCCCAAAAGAATCTGGATTTCTGTGAGGGAACAGAGAAAAAAGCTCATTTAGGACCTGCACTTACGAAGGGGGTAGGCAGCTCTATATCAGGAAGTAAAACCTTCTGAGAATAAAAACAGCGGGAGCTTCTTAAGGTAATTACACAGGGCAAAGGATAAAGTACTGGGAACTCTTCAGAAGAATATGATTTGTCGTGAGGAGAGAGAGATAAAAGCTCATTTAGGAACGACATGAACATGCTGCGTAGGTAGCTGTTTATCAGTAAATATCTCCATTGAGATTAAGAAAAGCAGTAGCTTAATCAATTAAGTACTTCCTGGTATGGTTACTGTACTGTTAACTCCCAAAAGAATCTGGACTGTGGTGAGGAAACAGAGAAATAGCTCATTTAGGAACGACTTGAACATGCTGCGTAGGTAGCTGTTTATCAGTAAATATCTCCACTGAGATTAAGAAAAGCAGTAGCTTAATAAATTAACTACTTCCTGTATGGTTACTGTACTGGTAACTCCCCAAAAGAATCTTGATTGTGGTGAGGGAACAGAGAAAAAAGCTCATTTAGGACCAGCACTTACGAAGAGGGTAGGCAGCTGTATATCAGGGAGTAAACCTTCTTATTATAAAAACAGCGGGAGCATGTTAAGTTAATTACACAGGGGAAATTATAATGTACTGGGAACTCCTCAGAAGAATCTGATTTGTGGTGAGGTGAGAGAGATAAAAGCTCATTTAGGAACGACATAAACATGCTGCATAGGTAGCTGTTTATAAGTAAATAAATCCACTGAGATTAAGAAAATCAGTAGCTTAATAAATTAAGTACTTCCTGGTATGGTTACTGTACTGGTAACTCCCAAAAGAATCTGGATTGTGGTGAGGGAACAGAGAAAAAAGCTCATTAGGACCTGCACTTACGAAGGGGGTAGGCAGCTGTATATCAGGGAGTATACATTCTGAGAATAAAAACAGCTGGAGCTTGTTAAGGTAATTACACAGGGAAAGGATAAAGTACTGGTAACTCCTCAGAAGAATCTGATTTGTGGTGAGGGGAGAGAGATAAAAGCTCATTTAGGAACGACATGAACATGTTGCGTATGTAGCTGTTTATCAGTAAATATCTCCACTGAGATTAAGAAAAGCAGTAGCTTAAAAAAATAAGTACTTCCTGGTATGGTTACTGTACTGGTAACTCCCCAAAAGAATCTGAATTGTGGTGAGGGAACAGAGAAAAAAGCTCATTTAAGACCGGCACTTACGAAGGGGGGTAGGCAGCTGTATATCAGGGAGTAAACCTTCTGAGAATAAAAACAGCTGGAGCTTGATAAGGTAATTACACAGGGGAAAGGATAATGTACTGGGAAATCCTCAGAAGAATCTGATTTGTGGTGAGGGGAGAGAGATAAAAGGTCATTTAGGAACGAAATGAACATGCTGGGTAGGTAGCTGTTTATCAGTAAATATGGTCCACTGAGATTAAGAAAAGCAGTAACTTAATAAATTACTTTCCTGGTATGGTTACTGTACTGGTAACTCCCCAAAAGTATCTGGATTGTGGTGAGGGAACAGAGAAAAAAGCTCATTTTGGAACGACATGAACATGCTGCGTATGTAGCTGTTTATCAGTAAATATCTCCACTGAGATTAAGAAAAAGCAGTAGCTTAATAAATTAAGTACTTCCTGGTATGGTTACTGTACTGGTAACTCCCCAAAAGAATCTGGATGTGGTGAGTGAAGAGAGAAAAAAGCTCATTTAAGACCTGCACTTACGAAGGGGGTAGGCAGCTGTATATCAGGGAGTAAACCTTCTGAGAATAAAAACAGCTGGAGCTTGTTAAGGTAATAACACAGGGGAAAGGATAATGTACTGGGAACTCCTCAGAAGAATCTGATTTGTGGTGAGGGGAGAGAGATAAAAGCTCATATAAGAACGACATGAACATGCTGCATACGTAGCTGTTTATCAGTAAATATCTCCACTGAGATTAAGAAAAGCAGTAGCGTAATAAATTAAGTACTTCCTGGTATGGATACAGTACTGGTAACTCCCCAAAAGAATCTGGATTGTGGTGAGGGAACAGAGAAAAAAGCTCATTTAGGACCTGCACTCATGAAGGGGGTAGGCAGCTGTATATCAGGGAGTAAACCTTCTGAGAATAAAAACAGCTGGAGCTTGTTAAGGTAATTACACAGGGGAAAGGATAAAGTACT
>NW_025956426.1:0-49292 GCF_023159225.1 Perognathus longimembris pacificus | reverse complement strand
TACCCCCTTCGTAAGTGCAGGTCCTAAATGAGCTTTTTTCTCTATTCCCTCACCACAATCCAGATTCTTTTGGGGAGTTACCAGTACAGTAAACCATACCAGGAAGTACTTAATTTATTAAGCTACTGCGTTTCTTAATCTCAGTGGAGATATTTACTGATAAACTGCTACCTATGCAGCATGTTCATGTCGTTCCTAAATGAGCTTTTATCTCTCTGCCCTCACCAAAAATCAGATTCTACTGAGGAGTTCCCAGTACATTATCCTTTCCCCTGTGTAATTACCTTAACAAGCTCCAGCTGTTTTTATTCTCAGAAGGTTTACTCCTGATATACTGCTGCCTACCCACTTCGTAAGTGCAGGTCCTAAATGAGCTTTTTTCTCTGTTCCCTCCCCACAATCCAGATTCTTTTGGGGAGTTACCAGTACAGTAACCATACCAGGAAGTACTTAATTTATTAAGCTACTGCTTTTCTTAATCTCAGTGGAGATATTTACTGATAACAGCTACCTACGCAGCATGTTCATGTCGTTCCTAAATGAGCTTTTATCTCTCTGCCCTCACCACAAATCAGATTCTAATGAGGAGTTTCCAAGTACATTATCCTTTCCCCTGTGTAATTACCTTAACAAGTTCCAGGTGTTTTTATTCTCAGAAGGTTTACTCCCTGATATACAGCTGCCTACCCCCTTCGTAAGTACAGGTCCTAAATGAGCTTTTTTCTCTGTTCCCTCCCCACAATCCAGATTATTTTGGGGAGTTACCAGTACAGTAACCATACCAGGAAGTACTTAATTTATTAAGCTACTGCTTTTCTTAATCTCAGGTGGAGATATTTACTGATAAACAGCTACCTACGCAGGCATGTTCATGTCGTTCCTAAATGAGCTTTTATCTCTCTGCCCTCACCACAAATCAGATTATTCTGAGGAGTTCGCAGTACATTATCCTTTCCCCTGTGTAATTACCTTAACAAGCTCCAGCTGTTTTTATTCTCAGAAGGTTTACTCCCTGATATACAGCTGCCTACCCCCTTCGAAAGTGCAGGTCCTAAATGAGCTTTTTTCTCTGTTCCCTCACCACAATCCAGATTCTTTTGGGGAGTTACCAGTACAGTAACCATACCAGGAAGTACTTAATTTATTAAGCTACTCCCTTTTCTTCATCTCAGTGGAGATATTTCCTGATTAAACGGCTACCTACGCAGCATGTTCATGTCGTTCCTAAATGAGCTTTTATCTCTCTGCCCTCACCACAATCAGATTCTTCTGAGGAGTTCCCCAGTACATTAGCCTTTCCCCTGTGTAATTACCTTAACAAGCTCCAGCTGTTTTTATTCTCAGAAGGTTTACTCCCTGATATACAGCTGCCTACCCCCTTCGTAAGTGCAGGTCCTAAATGAGCTTTTTTCTCTATTCCCTCACCACAATCCAGATTCTTTTGGGAGTTACCAGTACAGTAACCATACCAGGAAGTACTTAATTTATTAAGCTACTGCTTTTCTTCTTCTCAGTGGAGATATTTACTGATAAACAGCTACCTACGCAGCATGTTCATGTCGTTCCTAAATGAGCTTTTATCTCTCTGCCCTCACCACAAATCAGATTCTTCTGAGGAGTTCCCAGTACATTAGCCTTTCCCCTGTGTAATTACCTTAACAAGCTCCAGCTGTTTTTATTCTCAGAAGGTTTACTCCCTGATATACAGCTGCCCTACCCCCATCGTAAGTGCAGGTCCTAAATGAGCTTTTTTCTCTGTTCCCTCACCACAATCCAGATTCTCTTGGGGAGTTACCAGTACAGTAACCATACCAGGAAGTACTTAATTTATTAAGCTACTGCTTTTCTTAATCTCAGTGGAGATATTTACTGATAAACAGCTACCTACGCAGCATGTTCATGTCGTTCCTAAATGAGCTTTTATCTCTCTGCCCCTCACCACAAATCAGATTCTTCTGAGGAGTTCCCATACATTATCCTTTCCCCTGTGTAATTACCTTAACCAGCCCCAGCTGTTTTTATTCTCAGAAGGTTTACTCCCTGATATAAAGCTGCATACCCCCTTCGAAAGTGCAGGGTCCTAAATGAGCTTTTATCTCTGTTCCCTCACCACAATCCAGATTCTTTTGGGGAGTTACCAGTACTGTAACCATACCAGAAGTACTTAATTATTAAGCTACTGCTTTTCTTATTCTCAGTGGAGATATTTACTGATAAACAGCTACCTACGCAGCATGTTCATGTCGTTCCTAAATGAGCTTTTATCTCTCTGCCCTCTCCCACAAATCAGATTCTTCTGAGGAGTTCCCAGTACATTATCCTTTCCCCTGTGTAATTACCTTAACAAGCTCCAGCTGTTTTTTATTCTCAGAAGGTTTACTCCCTTATATACAGCTGCCTACCCCCTTCGAAAGTGCAGGTCCTAAATGAGCTTTTTTCTCTGTTCCCTCACCACAATCCAGATTCTTTTGGGGGAGTTACCAGTACAGTAACCATACCAGGAAGTACTTAATTTATTAAGCTACTGCTTTTCTTAATCTCAGTGGAGATATTTACTGATAAACAGCTACCTACGCAGCATGTTCATGTCGTTCCTAAATGAGCTTTTATCTCTCTGCCCTCACCACAAATCAGATTCTTCTGAGGAGTTCCCAGTACATTATCCTTTCCGCTGTGTAATTACCTTAACAAGCTCCAGCTGTTTTTATTCTCAGAAGGTTTACTCCCTGATATACAGCTGCCTACCACCTTCGTAAGTGCAGGTCCTAAATGAGCTTTTTTCTCTGTTCCCTCACCACAATCCAGATTCTTTTGGGGAGTTACCAGTACAGTAACCATACCAGGACGTACTTAATTTATTAAGGTACTGCTTTTCTTCATCTCAGTGGAGATATGTACTGATAAACAGCTACCTACGCAGCATGTCCATATCGTTCCTAATGAGCTTTTATCTCTCTTCCCTCACCACAAATCAGATTCTTCAGAGGAGTTCCCAGTACATTATCCTTTCCCCTGTGTAATTACCTTAACAAGCTCCAGCTGTTTTTATTCTCAGAAGGTTTTACTCCCTGATAATACAGCTGCCTACCCCCTTTGTAAGTGCAGGTCCTAAATGACCTTTTTTCTCTGTTCCCTCCCCACAATCCAGATTATTTTGGGGAGTTACCAGTACAGTAACCATACCAGGAAGTACTTAATTTATTAAGCTACTGCTTTTCTTAATCTCAGTGGAGATATTTACTGATAACAGCTACCTACGCAGCATGTTCATGTCGTTCCTAAATGAGCTTTTATCTCTCTGCCCTCACCACAAATCATGATTCTTCTGAGGAGTTCCCAGTACATTATCCTTTCCCCTGTGTAATTACCTTAACAAGCTCCTGCTGTTTTTGTTTCTCAGAAGGTTTACTCCCTGATAAAGAGCTGCCTACCCCCTTCGTAAGTGCAGGTCCTAAATGAGCTTTTTTCTCTGTTCCCTCACCACAATCCAGATTCTTTTGGGGAGTTACCAGTACAGTAACCATACCTGAAGTACTTAATTTATTAAGCTACTGCTTTTCTTCATCTCAGTGGATATATTTACTGATAAACAGCTATCTACGCAGCATGTTCATGTCGTTCCTAAATGAGCTTTTATCTCTCTGCCCTCACCACAAATCAGATTCTTCTGAGGAGTTGCCAGTACATTAGCCTTTTCCCTGTGTAATTACCTTAACATGCTCCAGCTGTTTTTATTCTCAGAAGGTTTACTCCCTGATATACAGCTGCCTACCCGCTTCGTAAGTGCAGGTCCTAAATGAGCTTTTTTCTCTGTTCCCTCACCATAATCCAGATTCTTTTGGGGAGTTACCAGTACAGTAACCATACCAGGAAGTACTTAATTTATTAAGCTACTGTTTTTTCTTAATCTCAGTGGAGATATTTACTGATAAACAGCTACCTATGCAGCATGTTCATGTCGTTCCTAAATGAGCTTTTATCTCAATGCCCTCACCACAATTCAGATTCTACTGAGGAGTTCCCAGTACATTATCCTTTCCCCTGTGTAATTACCTTAACAAGCTCCAGCTGTTTTTATTCTCAGAAGGTTTACTCCCTGATATACAGCTGCCTACCCCCTTCGTAAGTGCAGGTCTTAAATGAGCTTTTTTCCTCTGTTCCCTCACCACAATCCAGATTCTTTTGGGGAAGTTACCAGTACAGAACCATACCAGGAAGTACTTAAATTTATTAAGCTACTGCTTTTCTTAATCTCAGTGGAGATATTTACTGATAAACAGCTACCTACGCAGCATGTTCATGTCGTTCCTAAATGAGCTTTTATCTCTCTGCCCCTCACCACAAATCAGATTCTTCTGAGGAGTTCCCCAGTAAATTATCCTTTCCCCTGTGTAATTACCTTAACAAGCTCCAGCTGTTTTTATTCTCAGAAGGTTTACTCCCTGATATACAGCTGCCTACCCCCTTCGTAAGTGCAGGTCCTAAATGAGCTTTTTTCTCTGTTCCCTCACCACAATCCAGATTCTTTTGGGGAGTTACCAGTACAGTAACCATACCAGGAAGTACTTAATTTATTAAGCTACTGCTTTTTCTTCATCTCAGTGGAGATATGTACTGAAAAACAGCTACCTACGCAGCATGTCCATGTCGTTCCTAAATGAGCTTTTATCTCTCTTCCCTCACCACAAATCAGATTCTTCTGAGGAGTTCCCAGTACATTATCCTTTCCCCTGTGTAATTACCTTAACAAGCTCCAGCTGTTTTTATTCTCAGAAGGTTTACTCCCTGATATTATAGCTGCCTACCCCCCTTCGTAAGTGCAGGTCCTAAATGAGCTTTTTTCTCTGTTCCCTCACCACAATCCAGATTCTTTTGGGGAGTTTACCAGTACAGTAACCATACCAGGAAGTACTTAATTTATTAAGCTACTGCTTTTCTTAATCTCAGTGGAGATATTTACTGATAAACAGCTACCTACGCAGCATGTTCATGCGTTCCTAAATGAGCTTTTATCTCTCTGCCCTCACCACAAATCAGATTCTTCTGAGAGGAGTTCCCAGTACATTATCCTTTCCCCTGTGTAATTACCTTAACAAGCTCCAGCTGTTTTATTCTCAGAAGGTTTACTCCCTGATATACTGCTGCCTACCCCCTTCGTAAGTGCAGGTCCTAAATGAGCTTTTTTCTCTGTTCCCTCCCCACAATCCAGATTCTTTTGGGGAGTTACCAGTAGAGTAACCATACCAGGAAGTACTTAATTTATTAAGCTACTGCTTTTCTTAATCTCAGTGGAGATATTTACTGATAAACTGCTACCTACGCAGCATGTTCATGTCGTTCCTAAATGAGCTTTTATCTCTCTGCCCTCACCACAAATCAGATTCTTCTGAGGAGTTCCCAGTACATTATCCTTTCCCCTGTGTAATTACCTTAACAAGCTCCAGCTGTTTTTATTCTCAGAAGTTTTACTCCCTGATATACAGCTGCCTACCCCCTTCGTAAGTGCAGGTCTTAAATGAGCTTTTTTCTCTGTTCCCTCACCACAATCCAGATTCTCTTGGGGAGTTACCAGTACAGTAACCATACCAGGAAGTACTTAATTTATTAAGCTACTGCTTTTCTTAATCTCAGTGGAGATATTTACTGATAAACAGCTACCTACGCAGCATGTTGATGTCGTTCCTAAATGAGCTTTTATCTCTCTGCCCTCACCACAAATCACATTCTTCTGAGGAGTTCCCAGTACATTATCCTTTCCCCTGTGTAATTACCTTAACAAGCTCCAGCTGTTTTTATTCTCAGAACGTTTACTCCCTGATATACAGCTGCCTACCCCCTTCGTAAGTGCAGGTCCTAAATGAGCTTTTTTCTCTGTTCCCTCACCACAATCCAGATTCTTTTGGGGAGTTACCAGTACAGTAACCATACCAGGAAGTACTTAATTTATTAAGCTACTGCTTTTCTTAATCTCAGTGGAGATATTTACTGATAAACAGCTACCTACGCAGCATGTTCATGTCGTTCATAAATGAGCTTTTATCTCTCTGCCCTCACCACAAATCAGATTCTTCTGAGGAGTTCCCAGTACATTATCCTTTCCCCTGTGTAATTACCTTAACAAGCTCCAGCTGTTTTTATTCTCAGAAGGTTTACTCCCTGATATACAGCTGCCTACCCCTTCGTAAGTGCAGGTCCTAAATGAGCTTTTTTCTCTGTTCCCTCCCCACAATCCAGATTCTTTTGGGGAGTTACCAGTACAGTAACCATACCAGGAAGTACTTAATTTATTAAGCTACTGCTTTTCTTAATCTCAGTGGAGATATTTACTGATAAACAGCTACCTACGCAGCATGTTCATGTCGTTCCTAAATGAGCTTTTATCTCTCTGCCCTCACCACAAATCAGATTCTTCTGAGGAGTTCCCAGTACATTATCCTTTCCCCTGTGTAATTACCTTAACAAGCTCCTGCTGTTTTTGTTCTCAGAAGGTTTACTCCCTGATAAAGAGCTGCCTACCCCCTTCGTAAGTGCAGGTCCTAAATGAGCTTTTTTCTCTGTTCCCTCACCACAATCCAGATTCTTTTGGGGAGTTACCAGTACAGTAACCATACCAGGAAGTACTTAATTTATTAAGCTACTGCTTTTCTTCATCTCAGTGGATATATTTACTGATAAACAGCTATCTACGCAGCATGTTCATGTCGTTCCTAAATGAGCTTTTATCTCTCTGCCCTCACCACAAATCAGATTCTTCTGAGGAGTTGCCAGTACATTAGCCTTTTCCCTGTGTAATTACCTTAACAAGCTCCAGCTGTTTTTATTCTCAGAAGGGTTACTCCCTGATATACAGCTGCCTACCCCCATCGTAAGTGCAGGTCCTAAATGAGCTTTTTTCTCTGTTCCCTCACCACAATCCAGATTCTCTTGGGGAGTTACCAGTACAGTAACCATACCAGGAAGTACTTAATTTATTAAGCTACTGCTTTTCTTAATCTCAGTGGAGATATTTACTGATAAACAGCTATCTACGCAGCATGTTCATGTCGTTCCTAAATGAGCTTTTATCTCTCTGCCCTCACCACAAATCAGATTCTTCTGAGGAGTACCCAGTACATTATCCTTTCCCCTGTGTAATTACCTTAACAAGACCCAGCTGTTTTTATTCTCAGAAGGTTTACTCCCTGATATACAGCTGCCTACCCCCTTCGTAAGTGCAGGTCCTAAATGAGCTTTTTTCTCTGTTCCCTCACCACAATCCAGATTCTTTTGGGGAGTTACCAGTACAGTAACCATACCAGGAAGTACTTAATTTATTAAGCTACTGCTTTTCTTCATCTCAGTGGATATATTTACTGATAAACAGCTACCTACGCAGCATGTTCATGTCGTTCCTAAATGAGCTTTTATCTCTCTGCCCTCACCACAAATCAGATTCTTCTGAGGAGTTCCCAGTACATTATCCTTTCCCTTGTGTAATTACCTTAACAAGCTCCAGCTGTTTTTATTCTCAGAAGGTTTACTCCCTGATATACAGCTGCCTACCCGCTTCGTAAGTGCAGGTCCTAAATGAGCTTTTTTCTCTGTTCCCTCACCATTATCCAGATTCTTTTGGGGAGTTACCAGTACAGTAACCATACCAGGAAGTACTTAATTTATTAAGCTACTGTTTTTCTTAATCTCAGTGGAGATATTTACTGATAAACAGCTACCTATGCAGCATGTTCATGTCGTTCCTAAATGAGCTTTTATCTCTCTGCCCTCACCACAAATCAGATTCTTCTGAGGAGTTCCCAGTACATTATCCTTTCCCCTGTGTAATTACCTTAACAAGCTCCAGCTGTTTTTATTCTCAGAAGGTTTACTCCCTGATATACAGCTGCCTACCCCCTTCGTAAGTGCAGGTCCTAAATGAGCTTTTTTCTCTGTTCCCTCACCGCAATCCAGATTCTTTTGGGGAGTTACCAGTACAGTAACCATACCAGGAAGTACTTAATTTATTAAGCTACTGCTTTTCTTAATCTCAGTGGAGATATTTACTGATAAACAGCTACCTACGCAGCATGTTCATGTCGTTCATAAATGAGCTTTTATCTCTCTGCCCTCACCACAAATCAGATTCTTCTGAGGAGTTCCCAGTACATTATACTTTCCCCTGTGTAATTACCTTAACAAGCTCCAGCTGTTTTTATTCTCAGAAGGTTTACTCCCTGATATACAGCTGCCTACCCCCTTCGTAAGTGCAGGTCCTAAATGAGCTTTTTTCTCTGTTCCCTCACCACAATCCAGATTCTTTTGGGGAGTTACCAGTACAGTAACCATACCAGGAAGTACTTAATTTATTAAGCTACTGCTTTTCTTCATCTCAGTGGAGATATGTACTGAAAAACAGCTACCTACGCAGCATGTCCATGTCGTTCCTAAATGAGCTTTTATCTCTCTTCCCTCACCACAAATCAGATTCTTCTGAGGAGTTCCCAGTACATTATCCTTTCCCCTGTGTAATTACCTTAACAAGCTCCAGCTGTTTTTATTCTCAGAAGGTTTACTCCCTGATATATAGCTGCCTACCCCCTTCGTAAGTGCAGGTCCTAAATGAGCTTTTTTCTCTGTTCCCTCACCACAATCCAGATTCTTTTGGGGAGTTACCAGTACAGTAACCATACCAGGAAGTACTTAATTTATTAAGCTACTGCTTTTCTTAATCTCAGTGGAGATATTTACTGATAAACAGCTACCTACGCAGCATGTTCATGTCGTTCCTAAATGAGCTTTTATCTCTCTGCCCTCACCACAAATCAGATTCTTCTGAGGAGTTCCCAGTACATTATCCTTTCCCCTGTGTAATTACCTTAACAAGCTCCAGCTGTTTTTATTCTCAGAAGGTTTACTCCCTGATATACTGCTGCCTACCCCCTTCGTAAGTGCAGGTCCTAAATGAGCTTTTTTCTCTGTTCCCTCCCCACAATCCAGATTCTTTTGGGGAGTTACCAGTAGAGTAACCATACCAGGAAGTACTTAATTTATTAAGCTACTGCGTTTCTTAATCTCAGTGGAGATATTTCCTGATAAACTGCTACCTACGCAGCATGTTCATGTCGTTCCTAAATGAGCTTTTATCTCTCTGCCCTCACCACAAATCAGATTCTTCTGAGGAGTTCCCAGTACATTATCCTTTCCCCTGTGTAATTACCTTAACAAGCTCCAGCTGTTTTTATTCTCAGAAGTTTTACTCCCTGATATACAGCTGCCTACCCCCTTCGTAAGTGCAGGTCCTAAATGAGCTTTTTTCTCTGTTCCCTCACCACAATCCAGATTCTCTTGGGGAGTTACCAGTACAGTAACCATACCAGAAGTACTTAATTTATTAAGCTACTGCTTTTCTTAATCTCAGTGGAGATATTTACTGATAAACAGCTACCTACGCAGCATGTTGATGTCGTTCCTAAATGAGCTTTTATCTCTCTGCCCTCACCACAAATCACATTCTTCTGAGGAGTTCCCAGTACATTATCCTTTCCCCTGTGTAATTACCTTAACAAGCTCCAGCTGTTTTTATTCTCAGAACGTTTACTCCCTGATATACAGCTGCCTACCCCCTTCGTAAGTGCAGGTCCTAAATGAGCTTTTTTCTCTGTTCCCTCACCACAATCCAGATTCTTTTGGGGAGTTACCAGTACAGTAACCATACCAGGAAGTACTTAATTTATTAAGCTACTGCTTTTCTTAATCTCAGTGGAGATATTTACTGATAAACAGCTACCTACGCAGCATGTTCATGTCGTTCATAAATGAGCTCTTATCTCTCTGCCCTCACCACAAATCAGATTCTTCTGAGGAGTTCCCAGTACATTATCCTTTCCCCTGTGTAATTACCTTAACAAGCTCCAGCTGTTTTTATTCTCAGAAGGTTTACTCCCTGATATACAGCTGCCTACCCCCTTCGTAAGTGCAGGTCCTAAATGAGCTTTTTTCTCTGTTCCCTCCCCACAATCCAGATTCTTTTGGGGAGTTACCAGTACAGTAACCATACCAGGAAGTACTTAATTTATTAAGCTACTGCTTTTCTTAATCTCAGTGGAGATATTTACTGATAAACAGCTACCTACGCAGCATGTTCATGTCGTTCCTAAATGAGCTTTTATCTCTCTGAACTCACCACAAATCAGATTCTTCTAAGGAGTTCGCAGTACATTATCCTTTCCCCTGTGTAATTACCTTAACAAGCTCCAGCTGTTTTTATTCTCAGAAGGTTTACTCCCTGATATACAGCTGCGTACCCCCTTCGAAAGTGCAGGTCCTAAATGAGCTTTTTTCTCTGTTCCCTCACCACAATCCAGATTCTTTTGGGGAGTTACCAGTACAGTAACCATACCAGGAAGTACTTAATTTATTAAGCTACTGCTTTTCTTCATCTCAGTGGAGATATTTCCTGATAAACGGCTACCTACGCAGCATGTTCATGTCGTTCCTAAATGAGCTTTTATCTCTCTGCCCTCACCACAAATCAGATTCTTCTGAGGAGTTCCCAGTACATTATCCTTTCCCCTGTGTAATTACCTTAACAAGCTCCAGCTGTTTTTATTCTCAGAAGGTTTACTCCCTGATATACAGCTACCTACCCCCTTCGAAAGTGCAGGTCCTAAATGAGCTTTTTTCTCTGTTCCCTCACCACAATCCAGATTCTTTTGGGGAGTTACCAGTACAGTAACCGTACCAGGAAGTACTTAATTTATTAAGCTACTGCTTTTCTTCATCTCAGTGGAGATATTTCCTGATAAACGGCTACCTACGCAGCATGTTCATGTCGTTCCTAAATGAGCTTTTATCTCTCTGCCCTCACCACAAATCAGATTCTTCTGAGGAGTTCCCAGTACATTATCCTTTCCCCTGTGTAATTACCTTAACAAGCTCCTGCTGTTTTTGTTCTCAGAAGGTTTACTCCCTGATAAAGAGCTGCCTACCCCCTTCGTAAGTGCAGGTCCTAAATGAGCTTTTTTCTCTGTTCCCTCACCACAATCCAGATTCTTTTGGGGAGTTACCAGTACAGTAACCATACCAGGAAGTACTTAATTTATTAAGCTACTGCTTTTCTTCATCTCAGTGGATATATTTACTGATAAACAGCTATCTACGCAGCATGTTCATGTCGTTCCTAAATGAGCTTTTATCTCTCTGCCCTCACCACAAATCAGATTCTTCTGAGGAGTTCCCAGTACATTAGCCTTTCCCCTGTGTAATTACCTTAACAAGCTCCAGCTGTTTTTATTCTCAGAAGGTTTACTCCCTGATATACAGCTGCCTACCCCCATCGTAAGTGCAGGTCCTAAATGAGCATTTTTCTCTGTTCCCTCACCACAATCCAGATTCTCTTGGGGAGTTACCAGTACAGTAACCATACCAGGAAGTACTTAATTTATTAAGCTACTGCTTTTCTTAATCTCAGTGGAGATATTTACTGATAAACAGCTACCTACGCAGCATGTTCATGTCGTTCCTAAATGAGCTTTTATCTCTCTGCCCTCAAAACAAATCAGATTCTTCTGAGGAGTTCCCAGTACATTATCCTTTCCCCTGTGTAATTACCTTAACAAGACCCAGCTGTTTTTATTCTCAGAAGGTTTACTTCCTGATATACAGCTGCCTACCCCCTTCGTAAGTGCAGGTCCTAAATGAGCTTTTTTCTCTGTTCCCTCACCACAATCCAGATTCTTTTGGGGAGTTACCAGTACAGTAACCATACCAGGAAGTACTTAATTTATTAAGCTACTGCTTTTCTTCATCTCAGTGGATATATTTACTGATAAACAGCTACCTACGCAGCATGTTCATGTCGTTCCTAAATGAGCTTTTATCTCTCTGCCCTCACCACAAATCAGATTCTTCTGAGGAGTTCCCAGTACATTATCCTTTCCCTTGTGTAATTACCTTAACAAGCTCCAGCTGTTTTTATTCTCAGAAGGTTTACTCCCTGATATACAGCTGCCTACCCGCTTCGAAAGTGCAGGTCCTAAATGAGCTTTTTTCTCTGTTCCCTCACCATAATCCAGATTCTTTTGGGGAGTTACCAGTACAGTAACCATACCAGGAAGTACTTAATTTATTAAGCTACTGTTTTTCTTAATCTCAGTGGAGATATTTACTGATAAACAGCTACCTACGCAGCATGTTCATGTCGTTCCTAAATGAGCTTTTATCTCTCTGCCCTCACCACAAATCAGATTCTTCTGAGGAGTTCCCAGTACATTATCCTTTCCCCTGTGTAATTACCTTAACAAGCTCCAGCTGTTTTTATTCTCAGAAGGTTTACTCCCTGATATACAGCTGCCTACCCCCTTCGTAAGTGCAGGTCCTTAATGAGCTTTTTTCTCTGTTCCCTCACCACAATCCAGATTCTTTTGGGGAGTTACCAGTACAGTAACCATACCAGGAAGTACTTAATTTATTAAGCTACTGCTTTTCTTAATCTCAGTGGAGATATTTACTGATAAACAGCTACCTACGCAGCATGTTCATGTCGTTCCTAAATGAGCTTTTATCTCTCTGCCCTCACCACAAATCAGATTCTCCTGAGGAGTTCCCAGTACATTATCCTTTCCCCTGTGTAATTACCTTAACAAGCTCCAGCTGTTTTTATTCTCAGAAGGTTTACTCCCTGATATACAGCTGCCTACCCCCTTCGTAAGTGCAGGTCCTAAATGAGCTTTTTTCTCTGTTCCCTCACCACAATCCAGATTCTTTTGGGGAGTTACCAGTACAGTAACCATACCAGGAAGTACTTAATTTATTAAGCTACTGCTTTTCTTAATCTCAGTGGAGATATTTACTGATAAACAGCTACCTACGCAGCATGTTCATGTCGTTCCTAAATGTGCTTTTACCTCTCTGCCCTCACCACAAATCAGATTCTTCTGAGGAGTTCCCAGTATATTATCCTTTCCCCTGTGTAATTACCTTAACAAGCTCCAGCTGTTTTTATTCTCAGAAGGTTTACTCCCTGATACACAGCTGCCTACCCCCTTCGTAAGTGCAGGTCTTAAATGAGCTTTTTCCTCTGTTCCCTCACCACAATCCAGATTCTTTTGGGGAGTTACCAGTACAGTAACCATACCAGGAAGTACTTAATTTATTAAACTACTGCTTTTCTTAATCTCAGTGGAGATATTTACTGATAAACAGCTACCTACGCAGCATGTACATGTCGTTCCTAAATGAGCTTTTATCTCTCTGCCCTCACCACAAATCAGATTCTTCTGAGGAGTTCCCAGTACATTATCCTTTCCCCTGTGTAATTACCTTAACAAGCTCCTGCTGTTTTTGTTCTCAGAAGGTTTACTCCCTGATAAAGAGCTGCCTACCCCCTTCGTAAGTGCAGGTCCTAAATGAGCTTTTTTCTCTGTTCCCTCACCACAATCCAGATTCTTTTGGGGAGTTACCAGTACAGTAACCATACCAGGAAGTACTTAATTTATTAAGCTACTGCTTTTCTTCATCTCAGTGGATATATTTACTGATAAACAGCTATCTACGCAGCATGTTCATGTCGTTCCTAAATGAGCTTTTATCTCTCTGCCCTCACCACAAATCAGATTCTTCTGAGGAGTTCCCAGTACATTAGCCTTTCCCCTGTGTAATTACCTTAACAAGCTCCAGCTGTTTTTATTCTCAGAAGGTTTACTCCCTGATATACAGCTGCCTACCCCCATCGTAAGTGCAGGTCCTAAATGAGCTTTTTTCTCTGTTCCCTCACCACAATCCAGATTCTCTTGGGGAGTTACCAGTACAGTAACCATACCAGGAAGTACTTAATTTATTAAGCTACTGCTTTTCTTAATCTCAGTGGAGATATTTACTGATAAACAGCTACCTACGCAGCATGTTCATGTCGTTCCTAAATGAGCTTTTATCTCTCTGCCCTCACCACAAATCAGATTCTTCTGAGGAGTTCCCAGTACATTATCCTTTCCCCTGTGTAATTACCTTAACAAGACCCAGCTGTTTTTATTCTCAGAAGGTTTACTCCCTGATATACAGCTGCCTACCCCCTTCGTAAGTGCAGGTCCTAAATGAGCTTTTTTCTCTGTTCCCTCACCACAATCCAGATTCTTTTGGGGAGTTACCAGTACAGTAACCATACCAGGAAGTACTTAATTTATTAAGCTACTGCTTTTCTTCATCTCAGTGGATATATTTACTGATAAACAGCTACCTACGCAGCATGTTCATGTCGTTCCTAAATGAGCTTTTATCTCTCTGCCCTCACCACAAATCAGATTCTTCTGAGGAGTTCCCAGTACATTATCCTTTCCCTTGTGTAATTACCTTAACAAGCTCCAGCTGTTTTTATTCTCAGAAGGTTTACTCCCTGATATACAGCTGCCTACCCGCTTCGTAAGTGCAGGTCCTAAATGAGCTTTTTTCTCTGTTCCCTCACCATAATCCAGATTCTTTTGGGGAGTTACCAGTACAGTAACCATACCAGGAAGTACTTAATTTATTAAGCTACTGTTTTTCTTAATCTCAGTGGAGATATTTACTGATAAACAGCTACCTACGCAGCATGTTCATGTCGTTCCTAAATGAGCTTTTATCTCTCTGCCCTCACCACAAATCAGATTCTTCTGAGGAGTTCCCAGTACATTATCCTTTCCCCTGTGTAATTACCTTAACAAGCTCCAGCTGTTTTTATTCTCAGAAGGTTTACTCCCTGATATACAGCTGCCTACCCCCTTCGTAAGTGCAGGTCCTAAATGAGCTTTTTTCTCTGTTCCCTCACCACAATCCAGATTCTTTTGGGGAGTTACCAGTACAGTAACCATACAAGGAAGTACTTAATTTATTAAGCTACTGCTTTTCTTAATCTCAGTGGAGATATTTACTGATAAACAGCTACCTACGCAGCATGTTCATGTCGTTCCTAAATGAGCTTTTATCTCTCTGCCCTCACCACAAATCAGATTCTTCTGAGGAGTTCCCAGTACATTATCCTTTCCCCTGTGTAATTACCTTAACAAGCTCCAGCTGTTTTTATTCTCAGAAGGTTTACTCCCTGATATACAGCTGCCTACCCCCTTCGTAAGTGCAGGTCCTAAATGAGCTTTTTTCTCTGTTCCCTCACCACAATCCAGATTCTTTTGGGGAGTTACCAGTACAGTAACCATACCAGGAAGTACTTAATTTATTAAGCTACTGCTTTTCTTAATCTCAGTGGAGATATTTACTGATAAACAGCTACCTACGCAGCATGTTCATGTCGTTCCTAAATGTGCTTTTACCTCTCTGCCCTCACCACAAATCAGATTCTTCTGAGGAGTTCCCAGTACATTATCCTTTCCCCTGTGTAATTACCTTAACAAGCTCCAGCTGTTTTTATTCTCAGAAGGTTTACTCCCTGATACACAGCTGCCTACCCCCTTCGTAAGTGCAGGTCCTATATGAGCTTTTTTCTCTGTTCCCTCACCACAATCCAGATTCTTTTGGGGAGTTACCAGTAAAGTAACCATACCATGAAGTACTTAATTTATTAAGCTACTGCTTTTCTTAATCTCAGTGGAGATATTTACTGATAAACAGCTACCTACGCAGCATGTTCATGTCGTTCCTAAATGAGCTTTTATCTCTCTGCCCTCACCACAAATCAGATTCTTCTGAGGAGTTCCCAGTACATTATCCTTTCCCCTGTGTAATTACCTTAACAAGCTCCAGCTGTTTTTATTCTCAGAAGGTTTACTCCCTGATATACAGCTGCCTACCCCCTTCGTAAGTGCAGGTCCTAAATGAGCTTTTTTCTCTGTTCCCTCACCACAATCCAGATTCTTTTGGGGAGTTACCAGTACAGTAACCAAACCAGGAAGTACTTAATTTATTAAGCTACTGCTTTTCTTAATCTCAGTGGAGATATTTACTGATAAACAGCTACCTACGCAGCATGTTCATGTCGTTCCTAAGTGAGCTTTTATCTCTCTGCCCTCACCACAAATGAGATTCTTCTGAGGAGTTCCCAGTACATTATCCTTTCCCCTGTGTAATTAACTTAACAAGCCCCAGCTGTTTTTATTCTCAGAAGGTTTACTCCCTGATATACAGCTGCCTACCCCCTTCGTAAGTGCAGGTCCTAAATGAGCTTTTTTCTCTGTTCCCTCCCCACAATCCAGATTCTTTTGGGGAGTTACCAGTAGAGTAACCATACCAGGAAGTACTTAATTTATTAAGCTACTGCTTTTCTTCATCTCAGTGGAGATATTTACTGATAAACAGCTACCTACGCAGCATGTTCATGTCGTTCCTTATAGAGCTTTTATCTCTCTGCCCTCACCACAAATCAGATTCTTCTGAGGAGTTCCCAGTACATTATCCTTTCCGCTGTGTAATTACCTTAACAAGCTCCAGCTGTTTTTATTCTCAGAAGGTTTACTCCCTGATATACAGCTGCCTACCCCCTTCGTAAGTGCAGGTCCTAAAAGAGCTTTTTTCTCTGTTCCCTCACCACAATCCAGATTCTTTTGGGGAGTTACCAGTACAGTAACCATACCAGGAAGTACTTAATTTATTAAGCTACTGCTTTTCTTAATCTCAGTGGAGATATTTACTGATAAACAGCTACCTACGCAGCATGTTCATGTCATTCCTAAATGAGCTTTTATCTCTCTGCCCTCACCACAAATCAGATTCTTCTGAGGAGTTCCCAGTACATTATCCGTTCCCCTGTGTAATTACCTTAACAAACTCCAGCTGTTTTTATTCTCAGAAGGTTTACTCCCTGATATACAGCTGCCTAACCCCTTCGTAAGTGCAGGTCCTAAATGAGCTTTTTTCTCTGTTCCCTCACCACAATCCAGATTCTTTTGGGGAGTTACCAGTACAGTAACCATACCAGGAAGTACTTAATTTATTAAGCTACTGCTTTTCTTAATCTCAGTGGAGATATTTACTGATTAACAGCTACCTACGCAGCATGTTCATGTCGTTCCTAAATGAGCTTTTATCTCTCTGCCCTCTCCACAAATCAGATTCTTCCGAGGAGTTCCCAGTACATTATCCTTTCCCCTGTGTAATTACCTTAACAAGCTCCAGTTGTTTTTATTCTCAGAAGGTTTACTCCCTGATATACCGCTGCCTACCCCCTCGTAAGTGCAGGTCCTAAATGAGCTTTTTTCTCTGTTCCCTCACCACAATCCAGATTCTTTTGGGGAGTTACCAGTACAGTAACCATACCAGGAAGTACTTAATTTATTAAGCTACTGCTTTTGTTAATCTCAGTGGAGATATTTACTGATAATCAGCTACCTACGCAGCATGTTCATGTCGTTCCTAAATGAGCTTTTATCTCTCTGCCCTCACCACAAATCAGATTCTTCTGAGGAGTTCCCAGTACATTATCCTTTCCCCTGTGTAATTACCTTAACAAGCTCTAGCTGTTTTTATTCTCAGAAGGTTTACTCCCTGATATACAGCTGCCTACCCCCTTCGTAAGTTCAGGTCCTAAATGAGCTTTTGTCTCTGTTCCCTCACCACAATCCAGATTCTTTTGGGGAGTTACCAGTAGAGTAACCATACAAGGAAGTACTTAATTTATTAAGCTACTGCTTTTCTTAATCTCAGTGGAGATATTTACTGATAAACAGCTACCTACGCAGCATGTTCATGTCGTTCATAAATGAGCGTTTATCTCTCTGCCCTCACCACAAATAAGATTCTTCTGAGTAGTTCCCAGTACATTATCCTTTCCCCTGTGTAATTACCTTAACAAGCTCCAGCTGTTTTTATTCTCAGAAGGTTTACTCCCTGATGTACAGCTGCCTACCCCCTTCGTAAGTGCAGGTCCTAAATGAGCTTTTTTCTCTGTTCCCTCACCACAATCCAGATTCTTTTGGGGAGTTACCAGTACAGTAACCATACCAGGAAGTACTTAATTTATTAAGCTACTGCTTTTCTTAATCTCAGTGGAGATATTTACTGATAAACAGCTACCTACGCAGCATGTTCATGTCGTTCCTAAATGAGCTTTTATCTCTCTGCCCTCACCACAAATCAGATTCTTCTGAGGAGTTCCCAGTACATTATCCTTTCCCCTGTGTAATTACCTTAACAAGCTCCAGCTGTTTTTATTCTCAGAAGGTTTACTCCCTGATATACAGCTGCCTACCCCCTTGGTAAGTGCAGGTCCTAAATGAGCTTTTTTCTCTGTTCCCTCACCACAATCCAGATTCTTTTGGGGAGTTACCAGTACAGTAACCATACCAGGAAGTACTTAATTTATTAAGCTACTGTTTTTCTCAATCTCAGTGGAGATATTTACTGATAAACAGCTACCTACGCAGCATGTTCATGTCGTTCCTAAATGAGCTTTTATCTCTCTGCCCTCAACACAAATCAGATTCTTCTGAGGAGTTCCCAGTACATTATCCTTTCCACTGTGTTATTATCTTAACAAGCTCAAGCTGTTTTTATTCTCAGAAGGTTTACTCCCTGATATACCGCTGCCTACCCCCTTCGTACTTGCAGGTCCTAAATGAGCTTTTTTCTCTGTTCCCTCACCACAATCCAGATTCTTTTGGGGAGTTACCAGTACAGTAACCATACCAGGAAGTACTTAATTTATTGAGCTACTGGTTTTCTTAATCTCAGTGGAGATATTTACTGATAAACGGCTACCTACGCAGCATGTTCATGTCGTTCCTAAATGAGCTTTTATCTCTCTGCCCTCACCACAAATCATATTCTTCTGAGGAGTTCCCAGTACATTATCATTTCCCCTGTGTAATTACCTTAACAAGCTCCAGCTGTTTTTATTCTCAGAAGGTTTACACCCTGATATACAGCTGCCTACCCCCTTCGTAAGTGCAGGTTCTAAATGAGCTTTTTTCTCTGTTCCCTCACCACAATCCAGATTCTTTTGGGGAGTTACCAGTACAGTAACCATACCTGGAAGTACTTAATTTATTAAGCTACTGCTTTTCTTAATCTCAGTGGAGATATTTACTGATAAACAGCTACCTACGCAGCATGTTCATGTCGTTCCTAAATGAGGTTTTATTTCTCTGCCCTCACCACAAATCAGATTCTTCTGAGGAGTTCCCAGTACATTATCCTTTCCCCTGTGTAATTACCTTAACAAGCTCCAGCTGTTTTTATTCTCAGAAGGTTTCCTCCCTGATATACAGCTGCCTACCCCCTTCGTAAGTGCAGGTCCTAAATGAGCTTTTTTCTCTGTTCCCTCACCACAATCCAGATTCTTTTGGGGAGTTACCAGTACAGTAACCATACCAGGAAGTACTTAATTTATTAAGCTACTGCTTTTCTTAATCTCAGTGGAGATATTTACTGATAATCAGCTACGTACGCAGCATGTTCATGTCGTTCCTAAATGAGCTTTTATCTCTCTGCCCTCACCACAAATCAGATTCTTCTGAGGAGTTCCCAGTACATTATCCTTTCCCCTGTGTAATTACCTTAACAAGCTCTAGCTGTTTTTATTCTCAGAAGGTTTACTCCCTGATATACAGCTGCCTACCCCCTTCGTAAGTGCAGGTCCTAAATGAGCTTTTTTCTCTGTTCCCTCACCACAATCCAGATTCTTTTGGGGAGTTACCAGTAGAGTAACCATACAAGGAAGTACTTAATTTATTAAGCTACTGCTTTTCTTAATCTCAGTGGAGATATTTACTGATAAACAGCTACCTACGCTGCATGTTCATGTCGTTCCTAAATGAGCTTTTATCTCTCTGCCCTCACCACAAATCAGATTCTTCTGAGGAGTTCCCAGTACATTATCCTTTCCCCTGTGTAATTTCCTTAACAAGCTCCAGCTGTTTTTATTCTCAGAAGGTTTACTCCCTGATATACAGCTGTCTACCCCCTTCGTAAGTACAGGTCCTAAATGAGCTTTTTTCTCTGTTCCCTCACCACAATCCAGATTCTTTTGGGGAGTTACCAGTACAGTAACCATACCAGGAAGTACTTAATTTATTAAGCTACTGCTTTTCTTAATCTCAGTGGAGATATTTACTGATAAACAGCTACCTACGCAGCATGTTCATGTCGTTCCTAAATGAGCTTTTATCTCTCTGCCCTCACCACAAATCAGATTCTTCTTAGGAGTTCCCCGTACATTATCCTTTCCCCTGTGTAATTACCTTAACAAGCTCCAGCTGTTTTTGTTCTCAGAAGGTTTACTCCCTGATAAACAGCTGCCTACCCCCTTCGTAAGTGCAGGTCCTAAATGAGGTTTTTTCTCTGTTCCCTCATCACAATCCAGATTCTTTTGGGGAGTTACCAGTACAGTAACCATACCAGGAATTACTTAATTTATTAAGCTACTGCTTTTCTTCATCTCAGTGGAGATATTTACTGATAAACAGCTACCTACGCAGCATGTTCATGTCCTTCCTAAATGAGCTTTTATCTCTCTGCCCTCCCCACAAATCAGATTCTTCTGAGGAGTTCCCAGTACATTATCCTTTCCCCTGTGTAATTACCTTAACAAGCTCCAGCTGTTTTTATTCTCAGAAGGTTTACTCCCTGATATACAGCTGCCAATCCCCATCGTAACTGCAGGTCCTAAATGAGCTTTTTTCTCTGTTCCCTCACCACAATTCAGATTCTTTTGGGGAGTTACCAGTACAGTAACCAAACCAGGAAGTACTTAATTTATTAAGCTACTGCTTTTCTTAATCTCAGTGGAGATATTTACTGATAAACAGCTACCTACGCAGCATGTTCATGTCGTTCCTAAATGAGCTTTTATCTCTCTGCCCTCACCACAAATCAGATTCTTCTGCGGAATTCCCAGTACATTATCCTTTCCCCTGTGTAATTACCTTAACAAGCTCCAGCTGTTTTTATTCTCAGAAGGTTTACTCCCTGATATACAGCTGCCTACCCCCTTCGTAAGTGCAGGTCCTAAATGAGCTTTTTTCTCTGTTCCCTCACCACAATCCAGATTCTTTTGGGAGTTACCATTACAGTAACCATACGAGGAAGTACTTAATTTATTAAGCTACTGCTTTTCTTAATCTCAGTGGAGATATTTACTGATAAACAGCTACCTACGCAGCATGTTCATGTCGTTCCTAAATGAGCATTTATCTCTCTGCCCTCACCACATCAGATTCTTCTGAGGAGTTCCAGGTACATTATCCTTTCCCCTCTGTAATTACCTTAACAAGCTCCAGCTCTTTTTAATCTCAGAAGGTTTACTCCCTGATATACAGCTGCCTACCACCTTCGTAAGTGCAGGTCCTAAATGAGCTTTTTTCTCTGTTCCCTCACCACAATCCAGATTCTTTTGGGGAGTTACCAGTACAGTAACCATACCAGGAAGTACTTAATTTATTAAGCTACTGCTTTTCTTAATCTCAGTGGAGATATTTACTGATAAACAGCTACCTACGCAGCATGTTCATGTCGTTCCTAAATGAGCTATTTCTCTGTTCCCTCACCACAGTCCAGATTCTTTTGGGGAGTTAACAGTACAGTAACCATACCAGGAAGTACTTAATTGATTAAGCTACTGCTTTTCTTAATCTCAATGGAGATATTTACTGATAAACAGCTACCTACGCATCATGTTCATGTCGTTCCTAAATGAGCTTTTATCTCTCTTGCCTCACCACAAATCAGATTCTTCTGAGGAGTTCCCAGTACTTTATCCTTTCCCCTGTGTAATTACCTTAACAAGCTCCAGCTGTTTTTATTCTCAGAAGGTTTACTCCCTGATATACAGCTGCCTACCCCCTTCATGAGTGCAGGTCCTAAATGAGCTTTTTTCTCTTTTCCCTCACCACAATCCAGATTCTTATGGGGTGTTACCAGTACAGTAACCATACCAGGAAGTACTTAATTGATTAAGCTACTGCTTTTCTTAATCTCTGTGGAGATATTTACTGATAAACACCTACCTATGCAGCATGTTCATGTCGTTCCTAAATGAGCTTTTATCTCTCTCCCCTCACCACAAACCAGATTCTTCTGAGGAGTTCCCAGTACATTATCCTTTCCCCTGTGTAATTACCTTAACAAGCTCCAGCTGTTTTTATTCTCAGAAGGTTTACTCCCTGATATACAGCTGCCTACCCCCTTCGTAAGGGCAGGTCCTAAATGAGCTCTTTTCTCTGTTCCCTCACCACAATCCAGATTCTTTTGGGGAGTTACCAGTACAGTAACCATACCAGGAAGTACTTAATTTATTAAGCTACTGCTTTTCTTAATCTCAGTGGAGATATTTACTGATAAACTGCTAACTACACAGCATGTTCATTTCGTTCCTAAATGAGCTTTTATCTCTCTCCCCTCACCACAAATCAGATTCTTCTGAGGAGTTCACAGTACATTATCCTTTCCACTGTGTAATTACCTTAACAAGCTCCAGCGGTTTTTATTCTCAGAAGGTTTACTCCCTGATATACAGCTGCCTACCCCCTTCGTAAGTGCAGGTCCTCAATGAGCTTTTTTCTCTGTTCCCTCACCACAATCCAGATTCTTTTGGGGAGTTACCAGTACAGTAACCAAACCAGGAAGTACTTAATGTATTAAGCTACTGCTTTTCTTAATCTCAGTGGAGATATTTACTGTTAAACACCTACCTATGCAGCATGTTCATGTCCTTCCTAAATGAGCTTTTATCTCTCTCCCCTCACCACATATCAGATTCTTCTCAGGAGTTCCCAGTACATTATCCTTTCCCCTGTGTATTTACCTTAACATGCTACAGCTGTTTTTATTCTCAGAAGGTTTACTAACTGATATACAGCTGCCTACCCCCTTCGTAAGTGCTGGTCCTAAATGAGCTTTTTTCTCTGTTCCCTCACCACAATCCAGATTCTTTTGGGGAGTTACCAGTACAGTAACCATACCAGGAAGTACTTAATTTATTAAGCTACTGCTTTTCTTAATCTCAGTGGAGATATTTACTGATAAACAGCTACCTACGCAGCATGTTCATGTCGTTCCGAAATGAGCGTTTATCTCTCTCCCCTCACCACAAATCAGATTCTTCTGAGGAGTTCCCAGTACATTATCCTTTCCCCTGTGTAATTACCTTAACAAGCTCAGGCTGTTTTTATTCTCAGAAGGTTGACTGCCTGATATACAGCTGCCTACCCCCTTCGTAAGTGCAGGTCCTAAATGAGCTTTTTTCTCTGTTCCCTCACCACAATCCACATTCTTGTGGGGAGTTACCAGTACAGTAACCATACCAGGAAGTACTTAATTTATTACGCTACTGCTTTTCTTAATCTCAGTGGAGATATTTACTGATAAACAGCTACCTTCGCATCATGTAGATGTCGTTCCTAAATGAGCTTTTATCTCTCTCCCCTCACCACAAATCAGAATCTTCTGAGGAGTTCCCAGTACAATATCCTTTCCCCTGTGTAATTACCTTAACAAGCTCCAGCTGTTTTTATTCTAAGAATGTTTACTCCCTGATATACAGCTGCCTACCGCCTTCGTAATTGCAGGTCCTAAATGAGCTTTTTTCTCTGTTCCCTCACCACAATCCAGATTCTTTTGGGAAATTACCAGTACAGTGACCATACCAGTAAGTACTTAATTTATTAAGCTACTGCTTTTCTTAATCTCAGTGGAGATATTTACTGATAAACAGCTACCTACGCAGCATGTTCATTTCGTTCCAAAATGAGCTTTTTTCTCTGTTCCCTCACCACAATCCAGATTCTTTTGGGGAGTTACCAGTACAGTAACCATACCAGGAAGTAATTTATTAAGTTACTGCTTTTCTTAATCTCAGTGAAGATATTTACTGATAAACAGCTACCTACCCAGCATGTTCATGTCGTTCCTAAATGACCTTTTATCTCTCTGCCCTCACCACAAATCAGATTCTTCTGAGGAGTTCACAGTACATTATCCTTTCCCCTGTGTAATTACCTTATCAAGCTCCAGCTGTTTTTATTCTCAGAAGGTTTACTCCCTGATATACAGCTGCCTACCCCCTTCGTAAGTGCAGGTCCTAAATGAGCTTTTTCTTCTGTTCCCTCACCACAATCCAGATTCTTTTGGGGAGTACCAGTACAGTAACCATACCAGGAACTACTTAATTTATTAAGCTACTGCTTTTCTTAATATCAGTGGAAATATTTACTGATAAACAGCTACCTATGCAGTATGTTTATGTCGTTCGTAAATGAGCTTTTATCTCTCTCCCCTCACCACAAATCAGATTCTCCTGAGGAGTTCCCAGTACATTATCCTTTCCCATGTGTAATTACCTTAACAAGCTCAAGCTGTTTTTATTCTCAGAAGGTATACTCCCTGATATACAGCTGCCTACCCCCTTCGTAAGTTCAGGTCCTAAATGAGCTTTTTTCTCTGTTCCCTCACCACAATCCAGATTCTTTTGGGGAGGTTCCAGTACAGTATCCATACCAGGAAGTACATAATTTATTAACCTACTGCTTTTCTTAATCTCAGTGGAGATATTTACTGATAAACAGTTACGTATGCAGCATGTTTATGTCATTCCTAAATGAGTTTTTATCTTTCTCCCCTCACCACAAATTAGATTCTTCTGAGGAGTTCCCAGTACATTATCCTTTCCCCTGTGTAATTACCTTAACAAGCTCCAGCTGTTTTTGTTCTCAGAAGGTTTACTCCCTGATATACAGCTGCCTACCCCCTTCGTAAGTGCAGGTCCTAAATGAGCTTTTTTCTCTGTTCCCTCCCCACAATCCAGATTCTTTTGGGGAGTTACCAGTACAGTAACCATACCAGGAAGTACTTAATTTATTAAGCTACTGATTTTCTTAATTTCATTGGATTTATTTACGTATAAACAGCTACCTATGCAGCATGTTTATGTCGTTCCTAAATGAGCTTTTATCTCTCTCACCTCACCACAAATCAGATTCTTCTGAGGAGTTCCCAGTACATTATAATTTCCCCTGTGTAATTAACTTAACATGCTCCAGCTGTTTTTATTCTAAGAAGGTTTACTCCCTGATATACAGCTGCCTACCCTCTTCGTAAGTGCTGGTCCTAAATGAGCTTTTTTCTCTGTTCCCTCACCACAATCCAGATTCTTTTGGGGAGTTACCAGTACAGTAACCATACCAGGAAGTAGTTAATTTATTACCTACTGCTTTTCTTAATCTCAGTGGAGATATTTACTGATAAACAGCTACCTACGCAGCATGTTCATGTCGTTCCTAAATGAGCTATTTCTCTGTTCCCTCACCACAGTCCAGATTCTTTTGGGGAGTTAACAGTACAGTAACCATACCAGGAAGTACTTAATTGATTAAGCTACTGCTTTTCTTAATCTCAATGGAGATATTTACTGATAAACAGCTACCTACGCATCATGTTCATGTCGTTCCTAAATGAGCTTTTATCTCTCTCGCCTCACCACAAATCAGATTCTTCTGAGGAGTTCCCAGTACTTTATCCTTTCCCCTGTGTAATTACCTTAACAAGCTCCAGCTGTTTTTATTCTCAGAAGGTTTACTCCCTGATATACAGCTGCCTACCCCCTTCATGAGTGCAGGTCCTAAATGAGCTTTTTTCTCTTTTCCCTCACCACAATCCAGATTCTTATGGGGTGTTACCAGTACAGTAACCAAACCAGGAAGTACTTAATTTATTAAGCTACTGCTTTTCTTAATCTCTGTGGAGATATTTACTGATAAACACCTACCTATGCAGCATGTTCATGTCGTTCCTAAATGAGCTTTTATCTCTCTCCCCTCACCACAAACCAGATTCTTCTGAGGAGTTCCCAGTACATTATCCTTTCCCCTGTGTAATTACCTTAACAAGCTCCAGCTGTTTTTATTCTCAGAAGTTTTACTCCCTGATATACAGCTGCCTACCCCCTTCGTAAGGGCAGGTCCTAAATGAGCTCTTTTCTCTGTTCCCTCACCACAATCCAGATTCTTTTGGGGAGTTACCAGTACAGTAACCATACCAGGAAGTACTTAATTTATTAAGCTACTGCTTTTCTTAATCTCAGTGGAGATATTTACTGATAAACAGCTACCTACGCAGCATGTTCATGTCGTTCCGAAATGAGCGTTTATCTCTCTCCCCTCACCACAAATCAGATTCTTCTGAGGAGATCCCAGTACATTATCCTTTCCCCTGTGTAATTACCTTAACAAGCTCAGGCTGTTTTTATTCTCAGAAGGTTGACTGCCTGATATACAGCTGCCTACCCCCTTCGTAAGTGCAGGTCCTAAATGAGCTTTTTTCTCTGTTCCCTCACCACAATCCACATTCTTGTGGGGAGTTACCAGTACAGTAACCATACCAGGAAGTACTTAATTTATTACGCTACTGCTTTTCTTAATCTCTGTGGAGATATTTACTGATAAACAGCTACCTTCGCATCATGTAGATGTCGTTCCTAAATGAGCTTTTATCTCTCTCCCCTCACCACAAATCAGAATCTTCGGAGGAGTTCCCAGTACAATATCCTTTCCCCTGTGTAATTACCTTAACAAGCTCCAGCTGTTTTTATTCTAAGAATGTTTACTCCCTGATATACAGCTGCCTACCGCCTTCGTAAGTGCAGGTCCTAAATGAGCTTTTTTCTCTGTTCCCTCACCACAATCCAGATTCTTTTGGGAAATTACCAGTACAGTGACCATACCAGTAAGTACTTAATTTATTAAGCTACTGCTTTTCTTAATCTCAGTGGAGATATTTACTGATAAACAGCTACGTATGCAGCATGTTCATGTCGTTCTTAAATGAGCTTTTATCTCTCTCGCCTCACCACAAATCAGATTCTTCTGAGGAGTTCACAGTACATTATCCTTTCCCCTGTGTAATTACCTTATCAAGCTCCAGCTGTTTTTATTCTCAGAAGGTTTACTCCCTGATATACAGCTGCCTACCCCCTTCGTAAGTGCAGGTCCTAAATGAGCTTTTTCTTCTGTTCCCTCACCACAATCCAGATTCTTTTGGGGAGTACCAGTACAGTAACCATACCAGGAACTACTTAATTTATTAAGCTACTGCTTTTCTTAATATCAGTGGAAATATTTACTGATAAACAGCTACCTATGCAGTATGTTTATGTCGTTCGTAAATGAGCTTTTATCTCTCTCCCCTCACCACAAATCAGATTCTCCTGAGGAGTTCCCAGTACATTATCCTTTCCCATGTGTAATTACCTTAACAAGCTCAAGCTGTTTTTATTCTCAGAAGGTTTACTCCCTGATATACAGCTGCCTACCCCCTTCGTAAGTTCAGGTCCTAAATGAGCTTTTTTCTCTGTTCCCTCACCACAATCCAGATTCTTTTGGGGAGGTTCCAGTACAGTATCCATACCAGGAAGTACATAATTTATTAACCTACTGCTTTTCTTAATCTCAGTGGAGATATTTACTGATAAACAGTTACGTATGCAGCATGTTTATGTCATTCCTAAATGAGTTTTTATCTTTCTCCCCTCACCACAAATTAGATTCTTCTGAGGAGTTCCCAGTACATTATCCTTTCCCCTGTGTAATTACCTTAACAAGCTCCAGCTGTTTTTGTTCTCAGAAGGTTTACTCCCTGATATACAGCTGCCTACCCCCATCGTAAGTGCAGGTTTAAATGAGCTTTTTTCTCTGTTCCCTCACTACAATCCAGATTCTTTTGGGGAGTTACCAGTACAGTAACCATACCAGGAAGTACTTAATTTATTAAGCTACTGCTTTTCTTAATCTCAGAGAAGATATTTACTGATAAACAGCTACCTACGCAGCATGTACATGTCGTTACTAAATGACCTTTTATCTCTCTCCCCTCACCACAATCCAGATTCTTTTGGGGAGTTAACAGTACAGTATCCATACCAGGAAGTACTTAATTTATTAAGCTACTGCTTTTATTAATCTCAATGGAGATATTTACTGATAAACAACTACGTATGCAGCATGTTCATGTCGTTCCTAAATGAGCTTTTATCTCTCTCTCCTCACCACAAATCAGATTCTTCTGAGGAGATCCCAGTACATTATCCTTTCCCCTGTGTAATTACCTTAACAAGCTCCAGCTGTTTTTATTCTCAGAAGCGATACTCACTGATATACAGCTGCCTACCCCCTTCGTAAGTGCAGGTCCTACATAAGCTTTTTTCTCTGTTCCCTCACCACAATCCAGATTCTTTTCGGGAGTTACCAGTACAGTATCCATACCAGGAAGTACTTAATTTATTAAGCTACTGCTTCTCTTAATCTCAGTGGACATATGTACTGATAAACAGCTACGTATGTAGCATATTCATGTCGTTCCTAAATGAGCTTTTATCTCTCTCTCCTCACCACAAATCAGATTCTTCTGAGGAGATCCCAGTACATTATCCTTTCCCCTGCGTAATTACCTTAACAAGCTCCAGCTGTTTTTATTCTCAGAAGGTTTATTCCCTGATATACAGCTGCCTACCCCCTTCGTAAGTGAAGGTCCTAAATGAGCTTTTTTCTCTGTTCCCTCACCACAATCCAGATTCTTTGGGGGGGGGTTACCAGTACAGTAACCATACCAGGAGGTACTTAATTTATTAAGCTACTGCTTTTCTTAATCTCAGTGGAGATATTTACTGATAAACAGCTACCTATGAATCATGTTCATGTCGTTCCTAAATGAGCTTTTATCTCTCTCTCCTCACGACAAATCATATTCTTCTGAAGAATTCCCAGTACTTTATCCTTTCCCCTGTGTAATTACCTTAAGAAGCTCCCGCTGTTTTTATTCTCAGAAGGTTTACTTCCTGATATAGAGCTGCCTACCCCCTTCGTAAGTGCAGGTCCTAAATGAGCTTTTTTCTCTGTTCCCTCACAGAAATCCAGATACTTTTGGGGAGTTACCAGTACAGTAACCATACCAGGAAAAACTTAATTTATTAAGCTACTGCTTTTCTTAATCTCAGTGGAGATATTTACTGATAAATAGCTACCTACGCAGCATGTTCGTGTCGTTCCTAAATGAGCTTTTTTCCCTGTTCCCTCACCACAATCCAGATTCTTTTGGGGAGTTACCAGTACAGTAACCATACCAGGAAGTACTTAATTTATTAAGCTACTGATTTTCTTAATCTCAGTGGATTTATTTACTTATAAACAGCTACCTATGCAGCATGTTTATGTCGTTCCTAAATGAGCTTTTATCTCTCTCACCTCACCACAAATCAGATTCTTCTGAGGAGTTCCCAGTACATTATAATTTCCCCTGTGTAATTAACTTAACATGCTCCAGCTGTTTTTATTCTAAGAAGGTTTACTCCCTGATATACAGCTGCTTACCCTCTTCGTAAGTGCTGGTCCTAAATGAGCTTTTTTCTCTGTTCCCTCACCACAATCAAGATTCTTTTGGGGAGTTACCAGTACAGTAACCATACCAGGAAGTAGTTAATTTATTAAGCTACTGCTTTTCTTAATCTCAGTGGAGATATTTACTGATAAACAGCTACCTACGCAGCATGTTCATGTCGTTCCTAAATGAGCTATTTCTCTGTTCCCTCACCACAATCCAGATTCTTATGGGGTGTTACCAGTACAGTAACCATACCAGGAAGTACTTAATTGATTAAGCTACTGCTTTTCTTAATCTCTGTGGAGATATTTACTGATAAACACCTACCTATGCAGCATGTTCATGTCGTTCCTAAATGAGCTTTTATCTCTCTCGCCTCACCACAAACCAGATTCTTCTGAGGAGTTCCCAGTACATTATCCTTTCCCCTGTGTAATTACCTTAACAAGCTCCAGCTGTTTTTATTCTCAGAAGGTTTCCTCCCTGATATACAGCTGCCTACCCCCTTCGTAAGTGCAGGTCCTCAATGAGCTTTTTTCTCTGTTCCCTCACCACAATCCAGATTCTTTTGGGGTGTTACCAGTACAGTAACCAAACCAGGAAGTACTTAATTTATTAAGCTACTGCTTTTCTTAATCTCAGTGGAGATATTTACTGATAAACACCTACCTATGCAGCAGGTTCATGTCCTTCCTAAATGAGCTTTTATCTCTCTCCCCTCACCACATATCAGATTCTTCTCAGGAGTTCCCAGTACATTATCCTTTCCCCTGTGTATTTACCTTAACATGCTACAGCTGTTTTTATTCTCAGAAGGTTTACTAACTGATATACAGCTGCCTACCCCCTTCGTAAGTGCTGGTCCTAAATGAGCTTTTTTCTCTGTTCCCTCACCACAATCCAGATTCTTTTGGGGAGTTACCAGTACTGTATCCATACCAGGAAGTACTTAATTTATTACGCTACTGCTTTTCTTAATCTCAGTGGAGATATTTACTGATAAACAGCTACGTATGCAGCATGTTCATGTCGTTCTTATATGAGCTTTTATCTCTCTCCCCTCACCACAAATCAGATTCTTCTGAGGAGTTCCCAGTACATTATCCTTTCCCCTGTGTTATTACCTTAACAAGCTCCAGCTGTTTTTATTCTCAGAATGTTTACTCCCTGATATACAGCTGCCTACCCCCTTCGTAAGTGCAGGTCTTAAATGAGCTTTTTTCTCTCTTCACTCACCACAATCCAGATTCTTTTGGGGAGTTACCAGTACAGTAACCATACCAGGAAGTACTTAATTTATTAAGCTACTGCTTTTCTTAATCTCAGTGGAGATATTTACTGATAAACAGCTACCTACGCAGCATGTTCATTTCGTTCCAAAATGAGCATTTTTCTCTGTTCCCTCACCACAATCCAGATTCCTTTGGGGAGTTACCAGTACAGTAACCATACCAGGAAGTAATTTATTAAGTTACTGCTTTTCTTAATTTCAGTGGAGATATTTACTGATAAACAGCTACCTACCCAGCATGTTCATGTCGTTCCTAAATGACCTTTTATCTCTCTCCCCTCACCACAAATCAGGTTCTTCTGAGGATTTCCCAGTACCTTATCCTTTCCCCTGTGTAATTACCTTATCCAGCTCCAGCTGTTTTTATTCTCAGAATGTATACTCCCTGATATAATGCTGCCTACCCCCTTCGTAAGTGCAGGTCCTAAATGAGCTTTTTTCTCTGTTCCCTCACCACAATCCAGATTCTTTTGGGGAGTTACCAGTACAGTAACCATACCAGGAAGTACTTAATTTATTAAGCTACTGATTTTCTTAATCTCAGTGGATTTATTTACTTATAAACAGCTACCTATGCAGCATGTTTATGTCGTTCCTAAATGAGCTTTTATCTCTCTCACCTCACCACAAATCAGATTCTTCTGAGGAGTTCCCAGTACATTATAATTTCCCCTGTGTAATTAACTTAACATGCTCCAGCTGTATTTATTCTAAGAAGGTTTACTCCCTGATATACAGCTGCCTACCCTCTTCGTACGTGCTGGTCCTAAATGAGCTTTTTTCTCTGTTCCCTCACCACAATCAAGATTCTTTTGGGGAGTTACCAGTACAGTAACCATACCAGGAAGTAGTTAATTTATTAAGCTACTGCTTTTCTTAATCTCAGTGGAGATATTTACTGATAAACAGCTACCTAAGCAGCATGTTCATGTCGTTCCTAAATGAGCTATTTCTCTGTTCCCTCACCACAGTCCAGATTCTTTTGGGGAGTTAACAGTACAGTAACCATACCAGGAAGTACTTAATTGATTAAGCTACTGCTTTTCTTAATCTCAATGGAGATATTTACTGATAAACAGCTACCTACGCATCATGTTCATGTCGTTCCTAAATGAGCTTTTATCTCTCTCGCCTCACCACAAATCAGATTCTTCTGAGGAGTTCCCAGTACTTTATCCTTTCCCCTGTGTAATTACCTTAACAAGCTCCAGCTGTTTTTATTCTCAGAAGGTTTACTCCCTGATATACAGCTGCCTACCCCCTTCATGAGTGCAGGTCCTAAATGAGCTTTTTTCTCTGTTCCCTCACCACAATCCAGATTCTTTTGGGGAGTTACCAGTACTGTATCCATACCAGGAAGTACTTAATTTATTACGCTACTGCTTTTCTTAATCTCAGTGGAGATATTTACTGATAAACAGCTACGTATGCAGCATGTTCATGTCGTTCTTATATGAGCTTTTATCTCTCTCCCCTCACCACAAATCAGATTCTTCTGAGGAGTTCCCAGTACATTATCCTTTCCCCTGTGTTATTACCTTAACAAGCTCCAGCTGTTTTTATTCTCAGAAGGTTTACTCCCTGATATACAGCTGCCTACCCCCTTCGTAAGTGCAGGTCTTAAATGAGCTTTTTTCTCTCTTCACTCACCACAATCCAGATTCTTTTGGGGAGTTACCAGTACAGTAACCATACCAGGAAGTACTTAATTTATTAAGCTACTGCTTTTCTTAATCTCAGTGGAGATATTTACTGATAAACAGCTACATACGCAGCATGTTCATGTCGTTCCAAAATGAGCTTTTTTCTCTGTTCCCTCACCACAATCCAGATACTTTTGGGGAGTTACCAGTACAGTAACCATACCAGGAAGTAATTTATTAAGTTACTGCTTTTCTTAATCTCAGTGGACATATTTACTGATAAACAGCTACCTACCCAGCATGTTCATTTCGTTCCTAAATGACCTTTTATCTCTCTCCCCTCACCACAAATCAGATTCTTCTGAGGATTTCCCAGTACCTTATCCTTTCCCCTGTGTAATTACCTTATCAAGCTCCAGCTGTTTTTATTCTCAGAAGGTTTACTCCCTGATATACAGCTGCCTACCCCCTTCGTAAGTGCCGGTCTTAAATGAGCTTTTTTCTCTGTTCCCTCACCACAATTCAGATTCTTTTGGGGAGTTACCAGTACAGTAACCATACCAGGAAGTACTTATTTTTTTAAGCTACTGCTTTTCTTAATCTCAGTGGATATATTTACTGATAAACAGCTACATACGCAACATGTTCATGTCGTTCCTAAATGAGCTTTTATCTCTCTCCCCTCACCACAAATCAGATTCTTCTGAGGAGTTCCCAGTACTTTATCCTTTCCCCTGTGTAATTACCTTAACAAGCTCCAGCTGTTTTTATTCTCAGAATGTATACTCCCTGATATACAGCTGCCTACCCCCTTCGTAAGTGCAGGTCCTAAATGAGCTTTTTTCTCTGTTCCCTCACCACAATCCAGATTCTTTTGGGGAGTTACCAGTACAGTAACCATACCAGGAAGTACTTAATTTATTAAGCTACTGATTTTCTTAATCTCAGTGGATTTATTTACTTATAAACAGCTACCTATGCAGCATGTTTATGTCGTTCCTAAATGAGCTTTTATCTCTCTCACCTCACCACAAATCAGATTCTTCTGAGGAGTTCCCAGTACATTATCCTTTCCCCTGTGTTATTACCTTAACAAGCTCCAGCTGTTTTTATTCTCAGAAGGTTTACTCCCTGATATACAGCTGCCTACCCCCTTCGTAAGTGCAGGTCTTAAATGAGCTTTTTTCTCTCTTCACTCACCACAATCCAGATTCTTTTGGGGAGTTACCAGTACAGTAACCATACCAGGAAGTACTTAATTTATTAAGCTACTGCTTTTCTTAATCTCAATGGAGATATTTACTGATGAACAGCTACCTACGCATCATGTTCATGTCGTTCCTAAATGAGCTTTTATCTCTCTCGCCTCACCACAAATCAGATTCTTCTGAGGAGTTCCCAGTACTTTATCCTTTCCCCTGTGTAATTACCTTAACAAGCTCCAGCTGTTTTTATTCTCAGAAGGTTTACTCCCTGATATACAGCTGCCTACCCCCTTCATGAGTGCAGGTCCTAAATGAGCTTTTTTCTCTGTTCCCTCACCACAATCCAGATTCTTTTGGGGAGTTACCAGTACTGTATCCATACCAGGAAGTACTTAATTTATTACGCTACTGCTTTTCTTAATCTCAGTGGAGATATTTACTGATAAACAGCTACGTATGCAGCATGTTCATGTCGTTCTTATATGAGCTTTTATCTCTCTCCCCTCACCACAAATCAGATTCTTCTGAGGAGTTCCCAGTACATTATCCTTTCCCCTGTGTTATTACCATAACAAGCTCCAGCTGTTTTTATTCTCAGAATGTTTACTCCCTGATATACAGCTGCCTACCACCTTCGTAAGTGCAGGTCTTAAATGAGCTTTTTTCTCTCTTCACTCACCACAATCCAGATTCTTTTGGGGAGTTACCAGTACAGTAACCATACCAGGAAGTACTTAATTTATTAAGCTACTGCTTTTCTTAATCTCAGTGGAGATATTTACTGATAAACAGCTACCTACGCAGCATGTTCATTTCGTTCCAAAATGAGCATTTTTCTCTGTTCCCTCACCACAATCCAGATTCCTTTGGGGAGTTACCAGTACAGTAACCATACCAGGAAGTAATTTATTAAGTTACTGCTTTTCTTAATCTCAGTGGAGATATTTACTGATAAACAGCTACCTACCCAGCATGTTCATGTCGTTCCTAAATGACCTTTTATCTCTCTCCCCTCACCACAAATCAGGTTCTTCTGAGGATTTCCCAGTACCTTATCCTTTCCCCTGTGTAATTACCTTATCCAGCTCCAGCTGTTTTTATTCTCAGAATGTATACTCCCTGATATAATGCTGCCTACCCCCTTCGTAAGTGCAGGTCCTAAATGAGCTTTTTTCTCTGTTCCCTCACCACAATCCAGATTCTTTTGGGGAGTTACCAGTACAGTAACCATACCAGGAAGTACTTAATTTATTAAGCTACTGATTTTCTTAATCTCAGTGGATTTATTTACTTATAAACAGCTACCTATGCAGCATGTTTATGTCGTTCCTAAATGAGCTTTTATCTCTCTCACCTCACCACAAATCAGATTCTTCTGAGGAGTTCCCAGTACATTATAATTTCCCCTGTGTAATTAACTTAACATGCTCCAGCTGTATTTATTCTAAGAAGGTTTACTCCCTGATATACAGCTGCCTACCCTCTTCGTACGTGCTGGTCCTAAATGAGCTTTTTTCTCTGTTCCCTCACCACAATCAAGATTCTTTTGGGGAGTTACCAGTACAGTAACCATACCAGGAAGTAGTTAATTTATTAAGCTACTGCTTTTCTTAATCTCAGTGGAGATATTTACTGATAAACAGCTACCTAAGCAGCATGTTCATGTCGTTCCTAAATGAGCTATTTCTCTGTTCCCTCACCACAGTCCAGATTCTTTTGGGGAGTTAACAGTACAGTAACCATACCAGGAAGTACTTAATTGATTAAGCTACTGCTTTTCTTAATCTCAATGGAGATATTTACTGATAAACAGCTACCTACGCATCATGTTCATGTCGTTCCTAAATGAGCTTTTATCTCTCTCGCCTCACCACAAATCAGATTCTTCTGAGGAGTTCCCAGTACTTTATCCTTTCCCCTGTGTAATTACCTTAACAAGCTCCAGCTGTTTTTATTCTCAGAAGGTTTACTCCCTGATATACAGCTGCCTACCCCCTTCATGAGTGCAGGTCCTAAATGAGCTTTTTTCTCTGTTCCCTCACCACAATCCAGATTCTTTTGGGGAGTTACCAGTACTGTATCCATACCAGGAAGTACTTAATTTATTACGCTACTGCTTTTCTTAATCTCAGTGGAGATATTTACTGATAAACAGCTACGTATGCAGCATGTTCATGTCGTTCTTATATGAGCTTTTATCTCTCTCCCCTCACCACAAATCAGATTCTTCTGAGGAGTTCCCAGTACATTATCCTTTCCCCTGTGTTATTACCTTAACAAGCTCCAGCTGTTTTTATTCTCAGAAGGTTTACTCCCTGATATACAGCTGCCTACCCCCTTCGTAAGTGCAGGTCTTAAATGAGCTTTTTTCTCTCTTCACTCACCACAATCCAGATTCTTTTGGGGAGTTACCAGTACAGTAACCATACCAGGAAGTACTTAATTTATTAAGCTACTGCTTTTCTTAATGTCAGTGGAGATATTTACTGATAAACAGCTACATACGCAGCATGTTCATGTCGTTCCAAAATGAGCTTTTTTCTCTGTTCCCTCACCACAATCCAGATACTTTTGGGGAGTTACCAGTACAGTAACCATACCAGGAAGTAATTTATTAAGTTACTGCTTTTCTTAATCTCAGTGGACATATTTACTGATAAACAGCTACCTACCCAGCATGTTCATTTCGTTCCTAAATGACCTTTTATCTCTCTCCCCTCACCACAAATCAGATTCTTCTGAGGATTTCCCAGTACCTTATCCTTTCCCCTGTGTAATTACCTTATCAAGCTCCAGCTGTTTTTATTCTCAGAAGGTTTACTCCCTGATATACAGCTGCCTACCCCCTTCGTAAGTGCCGGTCTTAAATGAGATTTTTTCTCTGTTCCCTCACCACAATTCAGATTCTTTTGGGGAGTTACCAGTACAGTAACCATACCAGGAAGTACTTATTTTTTTAAGCTACTGCTTTTCTTAATCTCAGTGGAGATATTTACTGATAAACAGCTACATACGCAACATGTTCATGTCGTTCCTAAATGAGCTTTTATCTCTCTCCCCTCACCACAAATCAGATTCTTCTGAGGAGTTACCAGTACTTTATCCTTTCCCCTGTGTAATTACCTTAACAAGCTCCAGCTGTTTTTATTCTCAGAATGTATACTCCCTGATATACAGCTGCCTACCCCCTTCGTAAGTGCAGGTCCTAAATGAGCTTTTTTCTCTGTTCCCTCACCACAATCCAGATTCTTTTGGGGAGTTACCAGTACAGTAACCATACCAGGAAGTACTTAATTTATTAAGCTACTGATTTTCTTAATCTCAGTGGATTTATTTACTTATAAACAGCTACCTATGCAGCATGTTTATGTCGTTCCTAAATGAGCTTTTATCTCTCTGCCCTCACCACAAATCAGATTCTTCTGAGGAGTTCCCAGTACATTATAATTTCCCCTGTGTAATTAACTTAACATGCTCCCGCTGTTTTTATAATAAGAAGGTTTACTCCCTGATATACAGCTGCCTACCCTCTTCGTAAGTGCTGGTCCTAAATGAGCTTTTTTCTCTGTTCCCTCACCACAATCAAGATTCTTTTGGGGAGTTAACAGTACAGTAACCATACCAGGAAGTACTTAATTGATTAAGCTACTGCTTTTCTTAATCTCAATGGAGATATTTACTGATAAACAGCTACCTACGCATCATGTTCATGTCGTTCCTAAATGAGCTTTTATCTCTCTCGCCTCACCACAAATCAGATTCTTCTGAGGAGTTCCCAGTACTTTATCCTTTCCCCTGTGTAATTACCTTAACAAGCTCCAGCTGTTTTTATTCTCAGAAGGTTTACTCCCTGATATACAGCTGCCTACCCCCTTCATGAGTGCAGGTCCTAAATGAGCTTTTTTCTCTGTTCCCTCACCACAATCCAGATTCTTTTGGGGAGTTACCAGTACTGTATCCATACCAGGAAGTACTTAATTTATTACGCTACTGCTTTTCTTAATCTCAGTGGAGATATTTACTGATAAACAGCTACGTATGCAGCATGTTCATGTCGTTCTTATATGAGCTTTTATCTCTCTCCCCTCACCACAAATCAGATTCTTCTGAGGAGTTCCCAGTACATTATCCTTTCCCCTGTGTTATTACCTTAACAAGCTCCAGCTGTTTTTATTCTCAGAAGGTTTACTCCCTGATATACAGCTGCCTACCCCCTTCGTAAGTGCAGGTCTTAAATGAGCTTTTTTCTCTCTTCACTCACCACAATCCAGATTCTTTTGGGGAGTTACCAGTACAGTAACCATACCAGGAAGTACTTAATTGATTAAGCTACTGCTTTTCTTAATCTCAATGGAGATATTTACTGATGAACAGCTACCTACGCATCATGTTCATGTCGTTCCTAAATGAGCTTTTATCTCTCTCGCCTCACCACAAATCAGATTCTTCTGAGGAGTTCCCAGTACTTTATCCTTTCCCCTGTGTAATTACCTTAACAAGCTCCAGCTGTTTTTATTCTCAGAAGGTTTACTCCCTGATATACAGCTGCCTACCCCCTTCATGAGTGCAGGTCCTAAATGAGCTTTTTTCTCTGTTCCCTCACCACAATCCAGATTCTTTTGGGGAGTTACCAGTACTGTATCCATACCAGGAAGTACTTAATTTATTACGCTACTGCTTTTCTTAATCTCAGTGGAGATATTTACTGATAAACAGCTACGTATGCAGCATGTTCATGTCGTTCTTATATGAGCTTTTATCTCTCTCCCCTCACCACAAATCAGATTCTTCTGAGGAGTTCCCAGTACATTATCCTTTCCCCTGTGTTATTACCTTAACAAGCTCCAGCTGTTTTTATTCTCAGAAGGTTTACTCCCTGATATACAGCTGCCTACCCCCTTCGTAAGTGCAGGTCTTAAATGAGCTTTTTTCTCTCTTCACTCACCACAATCCAGATTCTTTTGGGGAGTTACCAGTACAGTAACCATACCAGGAAGTACTTAATTTATTAAGCTACTGCTTTTCTTAATCTCAGTGGAGATATTTACTGATAAACAGCTACATACGCAGCATGTTCATGTCGTTCCAAAATGAGCTTTTTTCTCTGTTCCCTCACCACAATCCAGATACTTTTGGGGAGTTACCAGTACAGTAACCATACCAGGAAGTAATTTATTAAGTTACTGCTTTTCTTAATCTCAGTGGACATATTTACTGATAAACAGCTACCTACCCAGCATGTTCATTTCGTTCCTAAATGACCTTTTATCTCTCTCCCCTCACCACAAATCAGATTCTTCTGAGGATTTCCCAGTACATTATCCTTTCCCCTGTGTAATTACCTTATCAAGCTCCAGCTGTTTTTATTCTCAGAAGGTTTACTCCCTGATATACAGCTGCCTACCCCCTTCGTAAGTGCCGGTCTTAAATGAGCTTTTTTCTCTGTTCCCTCACCACAATTCAGATTCTTTTGGGGAGTTACCAGTACAGTAACCATACCAGGAAGTACTTATTTTTTTAAGCTACTGCTTTTCTTAATCTCAGTGGAGATATTTACTGATAAACAGCTACATACGCAACATGTTCATGTCGTTCCTAAATGAGCTTTTATCTCTCTCCCCTCACCACAAATCAGATTCTTCTGAGGAGTTACCAGTACTTTATCCTTTCCCCTGTGTAATTACCTTAACAAGCTCCAGCTGTTTTTATTCTCAGAATGTATACTCCCTGATATACAGCTGCCTACCCCCTTCGTAAGTGCAGGTCCTAAATGAGCTTTTTTCTCTGTTCCCTCACCACAATCCAGATTCTTTTGGGGAGTTACCAGTACAGTAACCATACCAGGAAGTACTTAATTTATTAAGCTACTGATTTTCTTAATCTCAGTGGATTTATTTACTTATAAACAGCTACCTATGCAGCATGTTTATGTCGTTCCTAAATGAGCTTTTATCTCTCTCACCTCACCACAAATCAGATTCTTCTGAGGAGTTCCCAGTACATTATAATTTCCCCTGTGTAATTAACTTAACATGCTCCCGCTGTTTTTATAATAAGAAGGTTTACTCCCTGATATACAGCTGCCTACCCTCTTCGTAAGTGCTGGTCCTAAATGAGCTTTTTTCTCTGTTCCCTCACCACAATCAAGATTCTTTTGGGGAGTTACCAGTACAGTAACCATACCAGGAAGTAGTTAATTTATTAAGCTACTGCTTTTCTTAATCTCAGTGGAGATATTTACTGATAAACAGCTACCTACGCAGCATGTTCAAGTCGTTCCTAAATGAGCTATTTCTCTGTTTCCTCACCACAGTCCAGATTCTTTTGGGGAGTTAACAGTACAGTAACCATACCAGGAAGTACTTAATTGATTAAGCTACTGCTTTTCTTAATCTCAATGGAGATATTTACTGATAAACAGCTACCTACGCAGCATGTTCATGTCGTTCCTAAATGAGCTTTTATCTCTCTCTCCTCACGACAAATCATATTCTTCTGAAGAGTTCCCAGTACTTTATCCTTTGCCCTGTGTAATTACCTTAAGAAGCTCCCGCTGTTTTTATTCTCAGAAGGTTTACTTCCTGATATAGAGCTGCCTACCCCCTTCGTAAGTGCAGGTCCTAAATGAGCTTTTTTCTCTGTTCCCTCACAGAAATCCAGATTCTTTTGGGGAGTTACCAGTACAGTAACCATACCAGGAAAAACTTAATTTATTAAGCTACTGCTTTTCTTAATCTCAGTGGAGATATTTACTGATAAATAGCTACCTACGCAGCATGTTCGTGTCGTTCCTAAATGAGCTTTTTTCCCTGTTCCCTCACCACAATCCAGATTCTTTTGGGGAGTTACCAGTACAGTAACCATACCAGGAAGTACTTAATTTATTAAGCTACTGATTTTCTTAATCTCAGTGGATTTATTTACTTATAAACAGCTACCTATGCAGCATGTTTATGTCGTTCCTAAATGAGCTTTTATCTCTCTCACCTCACCACAAATCAGATTCTTCTGAGGAGTTCCCAGTACATTATAATTTCCCCTGTGTCATTAACTTAACATGCTCCAGCTGTTTTTATTCTAAGAAGGTTTACTCCCTGATATACAGCTGCCTACCCTCTTCGTAAGTGCTGGTCCTAAATGAGCTTTTTTCTCTGTTCCCTCACCACAATCAAGATTCTTTTGGGGAGTTACCAGTACAGTAACCATACCAGGAAGTAGTTAATTTATTAAGCTACTGCTTTTCTTAATCTCAGTGGAGATATTTACTGATAAACAGCTACCTACGCAGCATGTTCATGTCGTTCCTAAATGAGCTATTTCTCTGTTCCCTCACCACAATCCAGATTCTTATGGGGTGTTACCAGTACAGTAACCATACCAGGAAGTACTTAATTGATTAAGCTACTGCTTTTCTTAATCTCTGTGGAGATATTTACTGATAAACACCTACCTATGCAGCATATTCATGTCGTTCCTAAATGAGCTTTTATCTCTCTCGCCTCACCACAAACCAGATTCTTCTGAGGAGTTCCCAGTACATTATCCTTTCCCCTGTGTAATTACCTTAACAAGCTCCAGCTGTTTTTATTCTCAGAAGGTTTACTCCCTGATATACAGCTGCCTACCCCCTTCGTAAGTGCAGGTCCTCAATGAGCTTTTTTCTCTGTTCCCTCACCACAATCCAGATTCTTTTGGGGTGTTACCAGTACAGTAACCAAACCAGGAAGTACTTAATTTATTAAGCTACTGCTTTTCTTAATCTCAGTGGAGATATTTACTGATAAACACCTACCTATGCAGCAGGTTCATGTCCTTCCTAAATGAGCTTTTATCTCTCTCCCCTCACCACATATCAGATTCTTCTCAGGAGTTCCCAGTACATTATCCTTTCCCCTGTGTATTTACCTTAACATGCTACAGCTGTTTTTATTCTCAGAAGGTTTACTAACTGATATACAGCTGCCTACCCCCTTAGTAAGTGCTGGTCCTAAATGAGCTTTTTTCTCTGTTCCCTCACCACAATCCAGATTCTTTTGGGGAGTTACCAGTACTGTATCCATACCAGGAAGTACTTAATTTATTACGCTACTGCTTTTCTTAATCTCAGTGGAGATATTTACTGATAAACAGCTACGTATGCAGCATGTTCATGTCGTTCTTATATGAGCTTTTATCTCTCTCCCCTCACCACAAATCAGATTCTTCTGAGGAGTTCCCAGTACATTATCCTTTCCCCTGTGTTATTACCTTAACAAGCTCCAGCTGTTTTTATTCTCAGAATGTTTACTCCCTGATATACAGCTGCCTACCACCTTCGTAAGTGCAGGTCTTAAATGAGCTTTTTTCTCTCTTCACTCACCACAATCCAGATTCTTTTGGGGAGTTACCAGTACAGTAACCATACCAGGAAGTACTTAATTTATTAAGCTACTGCTTTTCTTAATCTCAGTGGAGATATTTACTAATAAACAGCTACCTACGCAGCATGTTCATTTCGTTCCAAAATGAGCATTTTTCTCTGTACCCTCACCACAATCCAGATTCTTTTGGGGAGTTACCAGTACAGTAACCATACCAGGAAGTAATTTATTAAGTTACTGCTTTTCTTAATCTCAGTGGAGATATTTACTGATAAACAGCTACCTACCCAGCATGTTCATGTCGTTCCTAAATGACCTTTTATCTCTCTCCCCCCACCACAAATCAGGTTCTTCTGAGGATTTCCCAGTACCTTATCCTTTCCCCTGTGTAATTACCTTATCCAGCTCCAGCTGTTTTTATATTCAGAATGTATACTCCCTGATATAATGCTGCCTACCCCCTTCGTAAGTGCAGGTCCTAAATGAGCTTTTTTCTCTGTTCCCTCACCACAATCCAGATTCTTTTGGGGAGTTACCAGTACAGTAACCATACCAGGAAGTACTTAATTTATTAAGCTACTGATTTTCTTAATCTCAGTGGATTTATTTACTTATAAACAGCTACCTATGCAGCATGTTTATGTCGTTCCTAAATGAGCTTTTATCTCTCTCACCTCACCACAAATCAGATTCTTCTGAGGAGTTCCCAGTACATTATAATTTCCCCTGTGTAATTAACTTAACATGCTCCAGCTGTATTTATTCTAAGAAGGTTTACTCCCGGATATACAGCTGCCTACCCTCTTCGTACGTGCTGGTCCTAAATGAGCTTTTTTCTCTGTTCCCTCACCACAATCAAGATTCTTTTGGGGAGTTACCAGTACAGTAACCATACCAGGAAGTAGTTAATTTATTAAGCTACTGCTTTTCTTAATCTCAGTGGAGATATTTACTGATAAACAGCTACCTAAGCAGCATGTTCATGTCGTTCCTAAATGAGCTATTTCTCTGTTCCCTCACCACAGTCCAGATTCTTTTGGGGAGTTAACAGTACAGTAACCATACCAGGAAGTACTTAATTGATTAAGCTACTGCTTTTCTTAATCTCAATGGAGATATTTACTGATAAACAGCTACCTACGCATCATGTTCATGTCGTTCCTAAATGAGCTTTTATCTCTCTCGCCTCACCACAAATCAGATTCTTCTGAGGAGTTCCCAGTACTTTATCCTTTCCCCTGTGTAATTACCTTAACAAGCTCCAGCTGTTTTTATTCTCAGAAGGTTTACTCCCTGATATACAGCTGCCTACCCCCTTCATGAGTGCAGGTCCTAAATGAGCTTTTTTCTCTGTTCCCTCACCACAATCCAGATTCTTTTGGGGAGTTACCAGTACTGTATCCATACCAGGAAGTACTTAATTTATTACGCTACTGCTTTTCTTAATCTCAGTGGAGATATTTACTGATAAACAGCTACCTACCCAGCATGTTCATGTCGTTCTTATATGAGCTTTTATCTCTCTCCCCTCACCACAAATCAGATTCTTCTGAGGAGTTCCCAGTACAATATCCTTTCCCCTGTGTTATTACCTTAACAAGCTCCAGCTGTTTTTATTCTCAGAAGGTTTACTCCCTGATATACAGCTGCCTACCCCCTTCGTAAGTGCAGGTCTTAAATGAGCTTTTTTCTCTCTTCACTCACCACAATCCAGATTCTTTTGGGGAGTTACCAGTACAGTAACCATACCAGGAAGTACTTAATTTATTAAGCTACTGCTTTTCTTAATCTCAGTGGAGATATTTACTGATAAACAGCTACATACGCAGCATGTTCATGTCGTTCCAAAATGAGCTTTTTTCTCTGTTCCCTCACCACAATCCAGATACTTTTGGGGAGTTACCAGTACAGTAACCATACCAGGAAGTAATTTATTAAGTTACTGCTTTTCTTAATCTCAGTGGACATATTTACTGATAAACAGCTACCTACCCAGCATGTTCATTTCGTTCCTAAATGACCTTTTATCTCTCTCCCCTCACCACAAATCAGATTCTTCTGAGGATTTCCCAGTACCTTATCCTTTCCCCTGTGTAATTACCTTATCAAGCTCCAGCTGTTTTTATTCTTAGAAGGTTTACTCCCTGATATACAGCTGCCTACCCCCTTCGTAAGTGCCGGTCTTAAATGAGCTTTTTTCTCTGTTCCCTCACCACAATTCAGATTCTTTTGGGGAGTTACCAGTACAGTAACCATACCAGGAAGTACTTATTTTTTTAAGCTACTGCTTTTATTAATCTCAGTGGAGATATTTACTGATAAACAGCTACATACGCAACATGTTCATGTCGTTCCTAAATGAGCTTTTATCTCTCTCCCCTCACCACAAATCAGATTCTTCTGAGGAGTTACCAGTACTTTATCCTTTCCCCTGTGTAATTACCTTAACAAGCTCCAGCTGTTTTTATTCTCAGAATGTATACTCCCTGATATACAGCTGCCTACCCCCTTCGTAAGTGCAGGTCCTAAATGAGCTTTTTTCTCTGTTCCCTCACCACAATCCAGATTCTTTTGGGGAGTTACCAGTACAGTAACCATACCAGGAAGTACTTAATTTATTAAGCTACTGATTTTCTTAATCTCAGTGGATTTATTTACTTATAAACAGCTACCTATGCAGCATGTTTATGTCGTTCCTAAATGAGCTTTTATCTCTCTCACCTCACCACAAATCAGATTCTTCTGAGGAGTTCCCAGTACATTATAATTTCCCCTGTGTAATTAACTTAACATGCTCCCGCTGTTTTTATTCTAAGAAGGTTTACTCCCTGATATACAGCTGCCTACCCTCTTCGTAAGTGCTGGTCCTAAATGAGCTTTTTTCTCTGTTCCCTCACCACAATCAAGATTCTTTTGGGGAGTTACCAGTACAGTAACCATACCAGGAAGTAGTTAATTTATTAAGCTACTGCTTTTCTTAATCTCAGTGGAGATATTTACTGATAAACAGCTACCTACGCAGCATGTTCATGTCGTTCCTAAATGAGCTATTTCTCTGTTTCCTCACCACAGTCCAGATTCTTTTGGGGAGTTAACAGTACAGTAACCATACCAGGAAGTACTTAATTGATTAAGCTACTGCTTTTCTTTATCTCAATGGAGATATTTACTGATAAACAGCTACCTACGCATCATGTTCATGTCGTTCCTAAATGAGCTTTTATCTCTCTCGCCTCACCACAAATCAGATTCTTCTGAGGAGTTCCCAGTACTTTATCCTTTCCCCTGTGTAATTACCTTAACAAGCTCCAGCTGTTTTTATTCTCAGAAGGTTTACTCCCTGATATACAGCGGCCTACCCCCTTCATGAGTGCAGGTCCTAAATGAGATTTTTTCTCTTTTCCCTCACCACAATCCAGATTCTTTTGGGGTGTTACCAGTACAGTAACCACACCAGGAAGTACTTAATTTATTAAGCTACTGCTTTTCTTAATCTCTGTGGAGATATTTACTGATAAACACCTTCCTATGCAGCATGTTCATGTCGTTCCTAAATGAGCTTTTATCTCTCTCCCCTCACCACAAACCAGATTCTTCTGAGGAGTTCCCAGTACATTATCCTTTCCCCTGTGTATTTACCTTAACATGCTCCAGCTGTTTTTATTCTCAGAATGTTTACTAACTGATATACAGCTGCCTACCCCCTTCGTAAGTGCAGGTCCTAAATGAGCTTTTTTCTCTGTTCCCTCACCACAATCCAGATTCTTTTGGGGAGTTACCAGTACTGTATCCATACCAGGAAGTACTTAATTTATTACGCTACTGCTTTTCTTAATCTCAGTGGAGATATTTACTGATAAACAGCTACGTATGCAGCATGTTCATGTCGTTCTTATATGAGCTTTTATCTCTCTCCCCTCACCACAAATCAGATTCTTCTGAGGAGTTCCCAGTACATTATCCTTTCCCCTTTGTTATTACCTTAACAAGCTCCAGCTGTTTTTATTCTCAGAATGTTTACTCCCTGATATACAGCTGCCTACCCCCTCCGTAAGTGCAGGTCTTAAATGAGCTTTTTTCTCTCTTCACTCACCACAATCCAGATTCTTTTTGGGAGTTACCAGTACAGTAACCATACCAGGAAGTACTTAATTTATTAAGCTACTGCTTTTCTTAATCTCAGTGGAGATATTTACTGATAAACAGCTACCTACGCAGCATGTTCATTTCGTTCCAAAATGAGCTTTTTTTCTCTGTTCCCTCACCACAATCCAGATTCTTTTGGGGAGTTACCAGTACAGTAACCATACCAGGAAGTAATTTATTAAGTTACTGCTTTTCTTAATCTCAGTGAAGATATTTACTGATAAACAGCTACCTACCCAGCATGTTCATGTCGTTCCTAAATGACCTTTTATCTCTCTCCCCTCACCACAAATCAGGTTCTTCTGAGGATTTCCCAGTACCTTATCCTTTCCCCTGTGTAATTACCTTATCAAGCTCCAGCTGTTTTTATTCTTAGAAGGTTTACTCCCTGATATACAGCTGCCTACCCCCTTCGTAAGTGCCGGTCCTAAATGAGCTTTTTTCTCTGTTCCCTCACCACAATTCAGATTCTTTTGGGGAGTTACCAGTACAGTAACCATACCAGGAAGTACTTATTTTTTTAAGCTACTGCTTTTCTTAATCTCAGTGGAGATATTTACTGATAAACAGCTACATACGCAGCATGTTCATGTCGTTCCTAAATGAGCTTTTATCTCTCTCCCCTCACCACAAATCAGATTCTTCTGAGGAGTTCCCAGTACTTTATCCTTTCCCCTGTGTAATTACCTTAACAAGCTCCAGCTGTTTTTATTCTCAGAAGGTTTACTCCCTGATATAAAGCTGCCTACCCCCTTCGTAAGTGCAGGTCCTAAATGAGCTTTTTCTCTGTTCCCTCACCACAATCCAGATTCTTTTGGGGAGTTACCAGTACAGTATCCATACCAGGAAGTACTTCATTTATTAAGCTACTGCTTTTCTTAATCTCAGTGGAGATATTTAATGATAAACAGCTACCTACGCAGCATGTTCATGTCGTTCCTAAATGAGCTTTATCTCTCTCCACTCACCACAAAACAGATTCTTCTGAGGAGTTCCCAGTACATTATCCTTTCCCCTGTGTAATTACCTTAACAAGCTCCAGTTGTTTTTATTCTCAGAAGGTTTACTCCCTGATATACAGCTGCCTACCCCCTTCGTAAGTGCAGGTCCTAAATGGCTTTTTTCTCTGTTCCCTCACCACAATCCAGATTCTTTTGGGGAGTTACCAGTACAGTAACAATACCAGGAAGTACTTAATTTATTAAGCTACTGCTTTTCTTAATCTCAGTGGAGATATTTACTGATAAACAGCTACCTACGCAGCATGTTCATGTCGTTCCTAAATGAGCTTTTATCTCTCTCCCGTCACCAGAAATCAGATTCTTCTGAGGAGTTCCCAGTACATTATCCTTTCCCCTGTGTAATTACCTTAACAAGCTCCAGCTGTTTTTATTCTCAGAATGTTTACTCCCTGATATACAGCTGCCTACCCACTTCGCAAGTGCAGGTCCTAAATGAGCTTTTTTCTCTATTCCCTCACCACAATCCAGATTCTTTTGGGGAGATACCAGTACTGTAACCATACCAGGAAGGACTTAATTTATTAAGCTACTGATTTTCTTAATCTCAGTGGATTTATTTACTGATAAACAGCTACCTACGCAGCATGTTCATTTCGTTCCTAAATGAGCTTTTATCTCTCTCCCCTCACCACAAATCAGATTCTTCTGAGGAGTTCCCAGTACATTATCCTTTCCCCTGTGTAATTACCTTAACAAGCTCCAGCTGTTTTTATTCTCAGAAGGTTTACTCCCTGATATACAGCTGCCTACCCCTTCGTTAGTGCAGGTCCTAAATGAGCTTTTTTCTCTGTTCCCTCACCACAATCCAGATTCTTTTGGGGAGTTACCAGTTCTGTATCCATACCAGGAAGTACTTAATTTATTACGCTACTGCTTTTCTTAATCTCAGTGGAGATATTTACTGATAAACAGCTACGTATGCAGCATGTTCATGTCGTTCTTATATGAGCTTTTATCTCTCTCCCCTCACCACAAATCAGATTCTTCTGAGGAGTTCCCAGTACATTATCCTTTCCCCTGTGTTATTACCTTAACAAGCTCCAGCTGATTTTATTCTCAGAATGTTTACTCCCTGATATACAGCTGCCTACCCCCTTCGTAAGTGCAGGTCTTAAATGAGCTTTTTTCTCTCTTCACTCACCACAATCCAGATTCTTTTGGGGAGTTACCAGTACAGTAACCATACCAGGAAGTACTTAATTTATTAAGCTACTGCTTTTCTTAATCTCAGTGGAGATATTTACTGATAAACAGCTACCTAAGCAGCATGTTCATTTCGTTCCAAAATGAGCTTTTTTCTCTGTTCCCTCACCACAATCCAGATTCTTTTGGGGAGTTACCAGTACAGTAACCATACCAGGAAGTAATTTATTAAGTTACTGCTTTTCTTAATCTCAGTGGAGATATTTACTGATAAACAGCTACCTACCCAGCATGTTCATGTCGTTCCTAAATGACCTTTTATCTCTCTCCCCTCACCACAAATCAGGTTCTTCTGAGGATTTCCCAGTACCTTATCCTTTCTCCTGTGTAATTACCTTATCAAGCTCCAGCTGTTTTTATTCTCAGAATGTATACTCCCTGATATAATGCTGCCTACCCCCTTCGTAAGTGCAGGTCCTAAAAGAGCTTTTTTCTCTGTTCCCTCACCACAATCCAGATTCTTTTGGGAGTTACCAGTACAGTAACCATACCAGGAAGTACTTAATTTATTAAGCTACTGATTTTCTTAATCTCAGTGGATTTATTTACTTATAAAAAGCTACCTATGCAGCATGTTTATGTCGTTCCTAAATGAGCTTTTATGTCTCTCACCTCACCACAAATCAGATTCTTTTGAGGAGTTCCCAGTACATAATAATTTCCCCTGTGTAATTAACTTAACATGCTCCAGCTGTTTTTATTCTAACAAGGTTTACTCCCTGATATACAGCTGCCTACCCTCTTCGTACGTGCCGGTCCTAAATGACCTTTTTTCTCTGTTCCCTCACCACAATCAAGATTCTTTTGGGGAGTTACCAGTACAGTAACCATACCAGGAAGTAGTTAATTTATTAAGCTAGTGCTTTTCTTAATCTCAGTGGAGATATTTACTGATAAACAGCTACCTAAGCAGCATGTTCATGTCGTTCCTAAATGAGCTATTTCTCTGTTCCTTCACCACAGTCCAGATTCTTTTGGGGAGTTAACAGTACAGTAACCATACCAGGAAGTACTTAATTGATTAAGCTACTGCTTTTCTTAATCTCAATGGAGATATTTACTGATAAACAGCTACCTACGCATCATGTTCATGTCGTTCCTAAATGAGCTTTTATCTCTCTCTCGCCTCACCACAAATCAGATTCTTCTGAGGAGTTCCCAGTACT